>NC_081180.1:59581479-59773599 GCF_029867415.1 Vicia villosa
TCTTGCAACCATGGATGGTGATGAACTCCCATATCCTGTGAATGCAGATGCAGTCAAGAAATACTTTGTCTAAAAAAATACAAAAGAACAGCTCGGTAAGTCGAAAACCCGCAAAGGGCGACTTAGGCAAAAATGAGCGTCTCGGTGGACTGAAAACCCGAAAGGGCGGTCCAGGCAAAAATTAGAGACAATAAACAGAAAAAAATTCATCCTGGTAGATTGAAAACCTGAAAGGGCAATCTAGGCAAAAATTAGGGATTTATGACAAAGTAACTGCATCAGTCTGTACTTCGTCACCTGAGGAGTCTTTTTCCATCAAAGGATCTTCGATCAAATCATTATCAATCTGAAGCGACAAGCACAGTTGGAACTCAAAGTTATTAGAGGGAATAGTGGTTATTGCTTTCAATGTAGCCTTTTCCGCATAATTACCATTTCCAACTTTTGTAAATACTCCATGGAATCACGCCTTTAGCGGATTTCCATCCTATTAAATAAATTTGAGCCTTGTGCCCATTTGTTTGCAATCTTTAATTTCTTTCAGCTTGCAAAATGACGCTTTAATTGTGTTATTCGTTTTTGAAACAAAAAAAAAAAGAGAAAAAAATAAGTTTTAAATGAATTTACTTCACTTTTCTTTTTCAAAATAAAAGCGAAATTTTCCTTTGAGTTGTGAACAACGGAAGGAACATCAGCAGTCGTCTCCATAGGATGAACAAAAGGATTCTCCCTGAAAAATTGTTGAGACAACGGTATTCTTGTCCCAAAAAAGAATTCTTGAAGCAATTACCCCTCGAGGTAAAGAAGCTCTTCTATCCCCAGTGAAGAAGCTCTTCTATCCCCAGTGAAGAAGCTCTCCTATCCTCAGTGACGAAGATTTTCCATCTCCAGTGAAGAAGTTCTTCCCTCTCAATAAGAAAAGATGCTCATCTTCCCCAGAGAAGTTTAAAGCACACAGCATTGTTCACCTGTGTTATCTACACCGTGTTGAAAAACATTTGCCAAGTATCTGGTTGTATCGCGACGTCGGTCCTTCTCCAGTATATACTCCTCTGTCTGTCAGTATCGTCAGTATGCATGCTACATTCATGACATTCATCATTCATACATATTTACATAATTTATGCATTCTTGCATTTTTTAATGTTTGCCTCAAAATCACTTGTTTAGGATATATCTATCCCAAAAAAAAAAAAAGAAAAAAAAAGAGAAAAAAGAAAAAAATGAAGCAGGTATGGGCGTGTCATCTCTCCAATAGATTGTCACCCATAAGCAGAAAGAACATTTTGTTTCTCCAGTTCCCCACTGAGATCATTCCTCGTGGAAGAAGGTTGCTTTAGTTTCTCCTCTCAAAACAAAGGAGAAAATACCCAGTTGAGTTCATTCCTCATGGGTACAAAGTCTTGTTTGACTGTCTCTTTCCAATTCATTCTTGGTTAGAACTTTGTCTTTACCAAAAAAATTCAAATTCCGATTCCTCAAACAGAGTCGTGAAAAAAAATTGAACCCTAAACAATAGCCTCATCATCTGAGCAGTTTATGTTTCTTTCAAAAATTTCCTCTCAAGGAAATCAATCATGAAGATCATTTGACAAATCAGGGCCTTATTACGGTTCACAAGGCTGAATATCCAGTAATTTCCCTAACAAAGTCTCCAGAATCATTTTATCACTCGGCTGATAATTGATCATGTCTTCAAAACCGCTATCACAAGGCTGGTAGTCGGTAACCTTTTGTTCTGGTTATATTATTAAACATGTCTATCACCATGCTGATAGTCGGTAATATTAACCAAACCTTTGAAACTCTTTTACCTTGTCAAGTCTATCACAACGCTGGTAGTCGGTAATACAGTTTCATACCTTTCACCTTCGCATTATTAAACAAGTCTATCCCCATGCTGATAGTCGATAATGTCAATAGGTAAGCTTTTCTTACAAAGCTATCATTCCCCGGTGAAGCGTACACTTGCTTTCCCAAAAAGAAAAAACGGATTCTCTTCCTAAAATGGATTGAGACATCCTTCCCAATATCTTTTCCCCAGTGGAGTCAGTTCTTGATATTCCCTCGGTAAAGATATCCTTGCATCATTCGCAATTTTGGTATCTTAGGTCCAAAATTCGCGTCTTCTGATATTTAAGTCTCTTCCACCCTATCAAAACGAAGATTTTCAATCTTCATGTCTCAGGTTGAAGAAACTTAAATAGGGGCATCTGTCATACCCCAATTTTTGACCTAAGATACCACCTCATATCATTGCATATGCATCATTTGCATCTCTAACAAATTGCATAGCTTGTGTTTGCTACTTGTGACTCAGCAGGATTTGATCAGGAAATCACTCATCAGTACAAGTAACAATCAACTAGGGTTTTGTTCTCCCTTCATCTCAAATGAATCATCTTCATCAACAATCAACATTTGGTCCTCAGAGATTCATTTCAACAAGCTCAGCAGCTTTGAATCAATCAGATTAGGGTTTTGACTGAAGACAGTATACTCCTGACTTTTGCTCAGGATTTGACCTAATGACTTGGGACATGACCTCAAGACCCCAAGTGCATCATTTTGGCCTAATCCATTGGCTCATAACATCTCCTACACAAAGATTGATCAGACAAATCCTCAGATCAGGGTTTTGGAACTATCAGGGACCAAAATCAGGGATCACATTTGGGAAACCCTAAAAATCCCCAGGAAGTCAATCAAAGGTTTCAATCATCCTCAAATAATCCCTATGACAATATACAATGGAAATTACATCTCAATTCAAGATCCACAGTCATCAATTTCATCAGGTCGACAATTAGGGTTTTTGACCTAATTCACTGAACCACTGACTTTTTAATCAGGACATGATGACACAACTCAAACCATGGCTCAATATCCTCTAATTCCTCAATAAGATCCATTCATATCATTCATTTGGTGAGGATAGCCTGTTTCATTTGAAATCTCCAGAAACGCGATTCGTCTGAAAAAGTCAACTGTACAAGATCACCATTGACTTTTGGGGAATTTTGGTCAACCATGGCTTTTGAAGTTTTGAATCATCAATATATGATATGAGAAGTCATTTGATCAAGAAAAATCAAGAAAATCAATCAAGAATCAAAAAGTCAAAAGTTTGACTTTCATACTTAGAAAATTTTTCTAAGTGTTTTTCATGGTTTTTTCCAAACTTTGAAAGGGAATAACTCAAAATTTCACCTACAAACTGAAAAAAACTTCCAACATGAAAGTTGTAGATTTTGATCCAATAAACAACTTTGACACATATAAATTTTTCCATAAGATCAACCATTTAAGAGATATGGAGCTTCAAAGTTGGTACTTTTTGAAAACTTCACTTGAAATCTCATTTTCTTCAAAGTTCATGGATCTTTTTCACCCATTTCCTTAAAGGTCTTGAAGAAACTTTCAACTAGGGTTTTGAAGTGTGTAATATGAGCTTTCCAAAATGTCCAAGAGCATGAAAAAATATGGAGTGTAGCTATGGTTTTGAATTTTGACATTAGTGATCATTTTCACTTGAATTTTCACCATTTTTCACTAAGTTTCAAGACTACATGACCTATAATTCAAGTGATGACACACCAAAGCAATGATTGAGAGATATTTTCTGGTTTAAGATCAGATAGGAAAGAGATAAGAAGCTTGGCCAAAATAACCATGGTTTAGTTACTTTAACCATTTGCATTTAATGTGAAAGATTCCATTTTATCTCTTAAGCCAAATCATCACTTCTTGAAGCAACTTGCAAAGCTTTGTATTCAGAAACCTTGGCCTATAAATAGAGGTCCTTACCACATTCAAATTCACACCAAAACCTCACAAAAGATAGGTTTCTCTCTTCTTTCTTGAATTACAAGTTTAATAAAGTTTCAAAGAGGAGAAAATGCAAGTTCCATCCCTTGCAAGTTCTGACCAAAGTGATGTTTCCCACAAACCATAAACATCACATATGATGTGTTTGAACCATCCATACACCCCAAAAACACCTAAAACTCAAAATCACTACCTCACTTTCCAAATATGCATAACATGAGACTTATCATGCCAAATTTTATTTAAGCTCATTTCTGACCAAGTTAATCATCCAAACACCATCCATGTACCATATATGAACTATCCCAATCATCATCCATGATCTGAAACATCAAAATCATCAGATTCGATTCTCACACCATAGCTCTGCAGATCGGGTGCCACAAACTGATCAAGAGGTTTTCAGTTCATTCCAAGACTTCAAACATGTTCCATAAGGTCCACTGAAGGTGTTCAGATCAAGAAACAACATCTGGAGTCCCTCATTTGCAGAATTCGATTTCCAGTTTTGACATTTTTAAGGTAAGCTCTCTTGAACTTCAAACTCTATCATACATGCATCATAAATGAAAAACTGCCATACTATCTTGTTTCTGCACATGCATGGATCATTAACCCTCAATCAATTGCCAATTATCTTGCACAAACACGATTTCAGATTGAATTAGGGAATTAGGGTTCTTCGTGTTCATCAGAAAATTAACCATCTTAGAGCAAAAATAAATGAAATTAAATGGTACCATCATGTTCCTGGTGAAAAATCGAGCAAGATAGGCTATTCACTTGATCAAAACAACACAGTTTTAGAGATTTTCAAATTTCAGTTGGGATTGTGTTCTTGGCGCGTTTTTTGGTTCAGAAATTTCAAATATCAATTTCAAAATATAATTAAATGAACGCGTATGTTTAACAAGCCACAAGCGTGGCTCAGTTGGTCCATGTTTTAGTCTGCAAGCGTGGGTGCGTGGGTTCAAACCCTTGTGGAGACAAAACCAATTTTTTAGCACCTATTTTCTTTCATTTTCTTCACAACTTCAACATTTAATTTAACCAATCAAATTAATTTATTTTTTCTTCATTTTTTACACACTTCTTATTTAATATACCTATTTTGACAATATCAAAAAAAATCATCAAAAAATATTTATTTAATATGTTTTTATTTAGGTTTAAAATGACTTATTTTTAAGTATTTTTAATACTTTAAATATTGTTTTTCATTTAATTTTTTTAACCTAATCACTTGTAAATATTTTTGTGATCAAACCCTAATTTTTTAGGTCTTAATTAAGCATTAAAATTTGATTTTTACTTAATTAAGTTGACTTTTGTCAAATTCAAATTGTTTTAAAACAAACGATCATTCTTTTCAAAACAATAAACCATTTCTTTTTGAAACTATTGATTAAATCTTTTTAATTGATCAATTGATTTTCAAAACGATGTGGGGCCTCTCGAATATTAGAGAGTATAAGTCCCTTTTCTTTTTCTTTGTACAGTTTTTTTTAAACAGAAAACTTTTTCCGAAACTTCAAAACAGTTTTTTTAACAACAAATCACACATCTTCTTCAAACCATCCACCCTGTTTTATGAAAATAAAACAGGGGCCTCTCGAATATTAGAGAGTGTAAGTCCCATTTCTTTTCTTTTTGTACAGTTTTAAACAATAAACTTTTCAAAACAATCTTCAAACAGTTTTTCAAAAGCGAAACCTCGCGTCTGTAAATAAAAACAATCAACCATGTTTTGTAAATAAAACACGGGCCTCCACGTAGGTATAAGTCCCAAGCCCTTTCGTACATACCCATTCCAGTACATGAAATTAGGTATTTCATTGAACGCCTTTTTGTACATACACCTTTTTGTACATATCCCAATCTGTTTTTTAACTTTGAATAACAAACCAAAATGAAGGTTTCTTTAAATCTTCCCAAAAATACCATGGGCCTCCATGTAGGTATAAGTCCCAAGCCCCTTTGTAAATACCTGTTTATATAGCTTTGAATAAATTCAAGTGGACCTCTCCTCGAGTATGAGTCACGAGCCCCTATATATACAAATGGAGCATGCTTACAGGTATATTTCCTTCATAAACTCCATTATATACACACACTCTGTCATATATAACTGTTCATGTACTTGTTCATGTTTGTTTGTACTTGTTCATACTTGTGATTGTGTTATATGCTTGTTCAACTTAGTACAACACTAGGTTCCCCATAGCCTCCTATTGGGCTTCGTGCAAAGAATCTCCACTAGTTTAGGTTAGGACATAGAGTATGGTTTCCCGGTGAAATCGCTCTAAGAGCTCAGACCAACTATACCATGCCCCCCCTTGGGCTTTGTACAAACGAGTGACCCTCCCATAGCCTCCTCTTGGGCTTACAATGCAAGGACCCTGGATTGTCCCTCCCATAGCCTCCTCTTGGGCTTACAATGCAAGGACCCTCGGATAGCCTCCTCTTGGGCTTCGTACAAGGACCCACGGGCTTCTTATAAGCATCCCCAATATCCAAATCAAATACCCTAGGAGATTAGACATTTTTCATCTCTATGCTAGGAGTATCTCTTTTATATCATCACAAACAATCAATCAATCAATCAAACTTTTTTGCCACAAGGCTGGCTAATCAAACCAACTTTCTTTTTGCCACAAGGCTGGCTAATCAATCAAACTGTTTTACCACCGTACTGGATGATTAATCAAAGTTTTTGTCACAAGGCTGACTTCATTGAAACTTTTGCCACAAGGCTGGCTGATTAATCAAAGTTTTTGTCACAAGGCTGACTTCATTGAAACTTTTGCCACAAGGCTGGTTAAACAAAAACATCTTTATCATTCTAAGCACCCTAAGTGGCATGGCCCCGGGCTTATAATGAAAAGATTTTCAAACAAAATCAAACAGATGTATGTGATGATATAGATTAGATACATCTAGCATTTAGACGACATTTGTCTATTTTCCTTTGCTTCCACTAGCATAAGTGGGAACTACGATTGCTCTGACTTTCTCAACATCCCTTTAAGAATACGTAGGCACAAGGTCGATCCTTGGCGAGCAAAACAAAACAAAACACAAAAAACCATTCAAACCTTAGCACCCGTAGACCCCGAGCTACAGATGCTCTGATTCCCTCTAAGGGATATGTATGCAGAGGATCGCGATGATCTTTGCGAGCATAATCAAACAAACACCTTAGGTCCCACCTATTTCACAACAGAACCTCCACCGTAACATAGAATGAAAAACAATAAAGAATCCTGTAGAGTACTACAGATACGTTGGGTGCTAATACCTTCCCTTCGTATAACCAACCCTCTTACCCAAGATCTCCCCCCACTTTTAGGTTATTGCAGCTTTTTTCCTTTTCCTCCTTTGGAAATAATAAAAAGTTTGGTCGGTACAAAAGAAAAATCATTTTTTGAGCACTCGAGCCCAAAGAAGGCATCAGGTGTCTCATCCACAAAAAAGAGGAACAAAAACGGTTTTTCGCCCGCGACAGGGGGGTAAGTTATACAAAGGGAAGGTTTAAGGCACCCTTTGCATCCATGGTTATCCATGGGCTCTTAATTGCTTAGCTCACTTTTGTTTGAAATGTTTGATTTGTTTGAAAAAGCGGTGTGCGAATAGAAATTCGGATAAGAACTTTAGCTTGTAAATAAGCGTAGTCTTATTGAAAAGTATTTGAAAATAGTTTGAATTTGAATTTGGAATAAAGGTGTAAAAAGTAATTTGAATTAGAGCAAGCAATTAGTAGCAACTTCCCTAAGTTTGAAAATTTGTTCTTTTAGCTTTTCAAGGTGAAAGGATCTATCCATACCATAAAGGGCAGGAAGTCTTTCAATTGGATTTTAAGGGTCATCGAGGTTTATCGTTCGCCACAAGACTGTCCCTTGCCATAAAGAGGGAAGGTAGTCTAAGGGACGGATATAATAGCCATTAATCTTTTAGGCATCATGCGAGGATACCTTAGCAATTGGACAATCATCATGTTTTTCCGAGGCAGCATCGAGGGACAGAATTGATGATAATGAACTTAGGGCAACATTTTGTTTTGCTTTAGGTATCCTCGGGATCGAGGGACTTTGACTATTTTAGGTATAATTGAAGGCAACAAGGCAACCGATAAATAAGGCAACAAGAAGGCAACCTGAGGGATTACCCTAAAGGTGTGTGGGTGCAACAATCACGTGGTTAATTTCGATTACATTTATCTTGTAGTTAGGTGAGCTATCGTTCAATTAATTAATCTTGTCACTCCCTATATTACTAACCACGCAGTAATAAAATATCACAATTTAAGTGCCTTCAAGGCCAATCAATACAAGCCAGTAAACAGATACATAATAATATGGGGAAGGGGACAATGAAACCAGCGGATCCCTTAATAGGGTTTGACATAAGTAATAATAGAGATGGAGTTTAAGGTTACCAATATTCGTAGCTTTGGCGACTTGACATGCCTTTAGCTTCGATTGATGAAAGTTGATGGGCAGAGGTTTGCCTTGAGCATGAAGCATTGACCCTGACCATTAAAGAGTTGGCAAAAGAATAAAAGGTATAAGTGTAGGAGGAATTCATTGACGGGAAGACAAAAGTAAATTAGTTGAAATTAAAAGGCAAAATAATTAAACTAAATTAAATTAAATTAAAAAGATAAAATAATATTAAAATAAAAGATTAGGACTTAGCTTCATATCTGACGTGGCGCGTGGTTGGAGGCGTGGTTGGAGTAAACCCTGTTGGTAACCCTGAAAAATGCACAAAGAAATATTTTCAGTGTGAACCCTGTTCGTAAACCTTTATTTAGGGTTCAACAGTTGATAACAGTGATTTATTATCATGCAAAAATAAAATCAGGGTTTAAGGTCATGGGTCAAACATGTAAAGTAACTAAATTAATATATATAAAAAATAATAATAATCGAAAGTTCGGTTAAATAAATTAAATAGTCATTATTTAATGAATAAAATATTTAACTAAAAGATAGTTTTATTAATATAAATAAGATAGAAAGGAAAAGAAAATAAAAAAAGATTTATGTAATAAAATAATAAATTATTAGATTAAAAATTACTTAGCTTCGGATCTGGTGTGGTTGAGTGCTGAGGGCCATGGTATGCTCCTCATCTTTTGGATGCGTTGGATCTGAGGAGCTAGTGATCTGAAGGCTGTTGGCGAAGGGCGCATGGTAGGGATCCACTTGCGTGACACACTAGATCTGCACGGAACTGCTTTTAGAAAAAACAATATCAATACTGGGGATCGAACCCAGGACATAGTGGACACACACACTCCTTCAGTTTACCAATTGGGATACGCATTTCATTCGTTATCAATATGCGTTGCATAAGATAAATATAAATCATATTGGTCAATGGAAAAGTCAAACAACTTATCTGAAGTGGGCCCCTTTTGTCTGCGAGCAACCAACCAAAAAAGGAGAGAGAGGCTTTGATTGTTGACCATCCAATGATATCATCACACGCGTGCAGAGAGAAAGTTGAAGGTTTGGGGGGCCTATCTCGTCGCGCCACGCGTGCTTCAACCGTCCCTGGGAGTTTCAAACCGCCGTCGACGGCAGTTTCCTCCTTCTTCTCCGACGGCCACGTTTTCCTTTCCTGCGAAAAAGCCACGAAACAAACAAAAACAAGTGCCCAGATCCACTAAACAAGTGGCTGCGAACTCGATGGTGCTGTTAATTTGGAATGAAAAGGCCTGCATCTATATAAACGAAAGTGAAGAATATTGGTGCCCTAACAATGGTGTTCATCGATTCAGCCCCTAAACCTCACATGTTTTACGTTAAACCCTGCCTGATTAAACTCAACAACACAAATATGCACATCAAATCATCTTATAAGGCACAAATCAATGAACTCGAAACTTCAAAACCTTACCTCCGGCGAAGTTGAATATGTGATGTTCTGGGCACGCTGGTTCTTGCTTGAGGATTGAGATAAACTCCTGGTGATCTCAATGACACGAATCAGCGCTTGGTTTTGGTGGAGGCTCGCTATAGAAAGAGTTCTCAAGTTGCACCTCTTTCTTGAATTTTGGTTTCTTGAAACCCTTGTTGCTTCTCCAGCATTTTGTCCTCTGGCTCACAGACTATTGCACATATTTATAAGGGTTATATTTAGGTCAAGGATGGATTCAAGGAGGCCCACAATTTGAGTAGAGAAAATTTGATTGAAAAATAATATAAAACTTGCTATTTTTGGTTTCTATCTTTTTTCAATCTTTTTCACGAGTCTTTTGGCTTGTCCATTGTGATTGGATCTGAATGAATAAATAATAATGATTCAATGAATATTCTTTTATTCAATTATGATTTTATTTGGATTAAAATGATTTTAAATAAATAAAGATCAAAATAATTGAAATAAAAACCACAATATGAATAAATATTGACTCATGGGCTTCTTATGGACTTGTATTCACGTGGACAACTTGGAATTGTAAGCCCATTACTCAAAAGTTGGAAATTTGCCAATTAGAGTTTTGCCTTTTCCTTGAAATCGATCAACTTGCGCGAGCCATAACTCATTCAATTTTTATTAGATAGGGATGATTTAAGACTTTTTGGAAACCTCAAGGTGTCCTCTAAGTGATGCCTTTGGTTTCATCTCAATTGAGTTTACCATGTTCAAGTTATGAGCTTTGAGAAAAAAATGACTTTTTGCGATCTTTTAGAAGGACTTGTAATGTTTTTGCTCATATCTCTCAAATGAAGCATTTTTAGCCTTGGCATGTGAGAGACAAAGTTGTAGAGAACTAATTTCCTTAAAAATGAGCTTTGGATGGGAAATTTCTGATGTTCCATGTGAAAGTTATGACCGGTCAAAGTTCAGTTGACTTTTTCCTTAAAAACCCTAATTTAGAAACTCAGGTTCTTGATGATTTTGGAGCTTTTCTTGATGACTCATGATCAATCCTTGATCAAATGATGAATGATACTCCATAATGCGGATGTTGACAAAAAAAACAGAAGTTTTGACTGTGGTTTGACCATAGTTTGACTTTTAGGTCAACCAGTCAATTATTGACCGTTTGAGCAGTTGACTGATCAATCCTATGAACTGGAGCTTTCAACTTGGCATGAGGGTACTTTGAATCATATGAGAGATCATGGAATCCACTTGAGGTATCAGAAGTTGATTTTTCTTGGAACAAAACACTAGTTTTGGTCCTTATTGCTTAGGAGAGTGTGCATCCACTTAGATCTTGAGCAATTGATATTTGGATGAGCTTGAGTATATAAAAATATGGTGGGCAAATTTTGGGGTATGACACATCTCTTAACTTTTTCCAGTAAGTCTTTTAAGACATATTCAAACTTCTCTTACGCTTTCAAGAACCTTGTCAAACTTTGTTTAAAGTACAGAGTCTTTTCTAAGACAGTTCACTATCCTTTCTAGGGTGATCTTCTTCAAGATGTTTTTCCTAAGTTTTGTTTAAAACCCCACATTCCTTAAAACAGTCTTTATCCTCTATAGGAATATTTTTGACCCTCTGCACAAACACATCCATTTGAGCTTTGTTTGAAGTGCAATCTTGTTTAAGACAATTTCCCATTCTTTCCAAGGACCTCTTCAGGTAGTCTTATAAAAGACATCATCTCATTCTGAGTACTCAGCAAATCACTGTCCGTCACAACTCATTCTGAAAAGCATCTGCTTCACATTCAAATCAACACTTAGCATCAAGGAGACCTCGAAATTGGTCTAATAAAAAATGATCATTCCTGACAAAAACCCTTGAATGGGGAGATCACATATAGAGGGTTTTCCTAAAAACAGGGGCATACAATCAAGAATCCTATTGACTAGGGGCATATCTTTCAATAATTCAAACACTGGGGCAATGCATATCAGGCAAGACATGGTGAAAACTCGAGTTCTCTCTAAAGGTCCTTCATTCAGGTTAAGGGGCATGTTTCAAAATTTCTGATATTCGGGAAGTCACACTAGTATCACACAAGGAGCATTGTTGCGTAATTGATCTCCCCATGCCTGTACTATTTACGTCCCGCAGTGTGGGACCGGCATACATGCATAATTCTCAGTTATTTTGAGAATCTCATTACATGACATATGCATCATGACATTGCATAAAACTAACACTGCCTTTTCAGGTCACTTCATAATCGAAAAGGATGTTATCATCCAATTACAGTGCAAATACGATCGTATCAACGATTCAATCTTAACAGATACAATTCCAATACCTCATTCCAAGTCTTTCTTCAAAGACAATCTAGAAGCAATCAAAGAATTTCTTACCTCTCCAGGTAGTCTTGTCCAAGACAATTATCAACCTTCCCAAGCAGTCTTGTTTAAGACGTATCCTAACCTTTCTAGGCAATCTTGTTTAAGATGTATCCTATCCTTTCCAAGCAGTCTTGTGTAAGACGTATCCTGACCTTTTATAGGTAGTTTTGTTTAAAACGTTTCATGTCCTTTATAGGAACCTGTCGAGGTAATTTTGTTTAAAACGTTGCATGTCCTTTATAGGAACCTTTATAGGTAGTTTTGTTTAAAACATGCCATATCCTTTATAGGAACCTTTATAGGTAGTTTTGTTTAAAACGTATTGTTCCCTTTATAGGAACCTTTCTAGGTAGTTTTGTTTAAAACGTATCGTATCCTTTATAGGAACCTTTCTAGGTAGTTTTGTTTAAAACGTATCGTATCCTTTATAGGAACCTTTCTAGGTAGTTTTGTTTAAAACGTATAGTATCCTTTATAGGAACCTTTCTAGGTAGTTTTGTTTAAAACGTATCGTATCCTTTATAGGAACCTTTCTAGGTAGTTTTGTTTAAAACGTATCGCGTCCTTTATAGGAACCTGCCTAGGTAGTTTTGTTTAAAACATATTGTGCCCTCTATAGGAATCTTTTAGATAGTTTTGTTTAAAACGTATCGTATCCTGTCCAAGAGCCTTTCCAGGTGAGTCTTGTGTAAGACGTATCACATCCTTTCCAAAAACTTTTCTAGGTTAGTCTTGTGTAAGACGTATCCTAATAGTCCTGTTAAGACGTTCATATCCTTTATAGGAACCTGTGTAGGTAGTCTTATTTAAGACACATCATGCCTTTCTAGGTAGCCTTCTTAAAATATTTATCCAATCTTTTCTAAGACATACCTTATTCTTTTAAAAGAACTCCTCAGTTAGTCTTCTCTAAGACATTCTTCCTAAGCATTGTTCAAAGCCTAAGCTTCTTCGCATCAACCTTCGATACACCCTATTCAGGAACCTCTTCAGGTAGTCTTATGTAAGACATTACTCCGTATCTCCTCAGATACAATCAAATGATCCAGGTCTGAAAAGCATATGCTTTAGAAAAATATCCTGCCAGGTAAATGGGTGGCATCTATAAGCCCATCTCCCGCGGAACTCCTTCCCTACGCAAGCAAATTTCAGGGCATTTCAGTGTCCAATCATCTTCTACCTCTTCAGGTTCAAGAAGATTGAACAGGGGCAGCTGTCATACCCCAAAATTTGCCTTCATATAATCAGAAAGGTCATTTATTTCGATTAGATGACGTGGCGCGTTTGGTAAGAACGTAAGGTTTGCAAGTACAGGGTCCCAGGTTCAAATCTCACTTCTAACTTTTCTCCCTTAATTTGTTTTTAATTTTAGTTGCAATTTTATTTTCATTTTATATTTAAAAATCACAAAAAATAATTTTTTTAATCTTTTAATTTTTAATTTTCGTATTATTTAATTAGGCATTTAAAAAAAATATTTATTTTTCACTTTTCTCCATTTTTATTGCTTTTATAGTCACAAAAAATCAAGAAAATTAAAATAATAGTTTTTTAGCTTTTGGTCCAAGTCAATTAGCATTAAAACTTATTTGATTTGATTCTCTCTATTTTTAGATAAAATCAAAACAAATAATTTAATTATGTTAATAGTCTTAATGTTAAATTATTTTTTCCATTTTTAATTTAAAATAATGCACTAATATAAATAGGATTATTTTGTACACATTGAGGGGGGCCAATTTTTTTAACCCTACTAATCCTCCTTTCATGTTTTGTTGTAACTAACAATTTCTAACCCTATTCACTCCCATCACGTACATATTTTCCACACCAAAATTTTTATCATTCTCTAACAAACCCTTATTTTTCACGTAAAAATTTGGCACCACCGACCATTGCTATCCAACAATTTCTAACCATTCTCAAACTTATCACCCAAACCTTCATTCCTGCATTACACAACACCAACATGATTCAAAGGTTATGGCTTGTAAACGGGTCCTAAAAATACAATGATAACATTTGTACAAAGTTTTATTTTCTTTTCTCATGAAAAAAGAACAGAAGCAGAGGAGGAACGTGAAAAACATAACCACACTGACATCAACACCTTCACGAGCCAGCAGCCACGACACCACACAACTCCAGATTCACCACGGATACGCCTCCCAACAACACCGCGAAGATTCGACCAAGCGGCGGCTCACCGATTGGAACACTGACGCAGCCACCGTGAGAGATCCAATCGAAAATTAACACATCTACGACGGCTTCGTGAAGCACCAGCCGTACAACCCTCCGCCACAGACAAATCCCGACGAACAGACATCATCGCGCCGGAAAGCCTTCGACCACCGCCCTCGAAACTTCCAGATCCGTTAATTCTTCATCCTTTTTTTCTTCATCTCATTTGCATATTTATTTTGATGATTAACTACTATATGGCTTTGTAGAATTGGATTGAAATTTCACTTTATTTTGATTTGTGATTAAAAGAAAAATAGATATGTGAAGGAAGAAAAAAATTGAGGACTGAAAGAGAAGGGTTTGTTCTGTGGAAAGAAAAAAACAGTGAATATGAGAGAAACAATCTCTCTCATCCTATTATGTGTGGCATTTAATTTGTGTGCAGGTTTTTTATATTTTTGGTACATTAAATCTCCGCCACGTGGCGGCTTTCAATTGGTCGGTGGACCAAGTCAACTAGGGAGCCGTCGCTAGCTTTCTTTTCCAGGGAGGAATTCTTGCATCCAGGTTGTATCATCACGTTTTTGTGTCATGTGATTCTTAATTAAATTACTTTAATGCCTGTTAACTATTATTATTATAAAAATATATATAAAGAAAGCATGGACTATGGACTATATGTATTATCTTTGTTCTAGATTGGCATTTGATAGTTTCATCTTTAGGATAGTTAGACAATGTCATTTAGATTAATTGTTATTTTGTGTCCTCATAGTTTTTATCTTAGTCTAATTTTTGGAGTTTAAAAGTCCAAAAAGGCATAAAAAAAATTAATAATATAATTAATATTAGGATTTTATTTATTATTCGTTTCGACCGAATTAATCAGTCGCAATGGGTAATAATCAATTATTTAATTCTAATCAAATATAATTCAAATAAACTTATTTTGCTAAATGGTTTTAACTAAATCTATTGGTTACGATGATTAGCATTTCCCCTCCATAAAAATTCGTTATTATTCGTAATCAAATCAATCGATTACGAGGGGTAACGATACAAATTAATTATTAAAAATTATTAAAAAATATCCTAATTCGTTATTAGTGATAATCAAATCAATTGATTAAAATTGATAATGATACAACTACTAATCTGTTAACTATGGTAATTGAACCAATCGATTATCGCGGTTAATAGTGCATACTAAAATCACGGTTGTACGCCCACATCCTAAAACACTTCTCAAACCTTTCAAAACCACAATATTAGACTATGGATCTTCATCCTTATCAATTAGACAATTCAAAAACGCTTTTCAAAGCACAAACAATTTCAAACACCTTCAATTCAAACTCTAAGGGCGTACAACCCTTCCCCGAACTACGTAGACTCTGATCCTCCATAAGGAGGTACGTAGGCACTTGGCAACAAGGCGAGTCCCCCTCTTCCAAACTCTAATCATGTTCAAATAATTAGCCTTTAACTCTATTTACTGTCTGTCATCTTTCTTTATCTTTTGCCACAAACCTTCATCTTTGCAATGTTAACCTTTAGGAAAGGGTTTTGGGTGCCTAACACCTTCCCTTAACCCGAATATAGTATCTTATCCTGAATCTATTAATTGCATAGGTTTCCTATTCGCCCTTCAGAATAGGTGGCGGCTCTCTAAGTTATAATTTTTAGGGCAGGTTGCTACACATACAGGAAAAATTCAGGATCTTTATTGTATTCTAGTATGTTTCTTGAAGCTATAGGTTTTATGGAGTTATTTAAATAATCAGTGGGGTTATGAGGTTTTCTAGGTTACCATTATGGAAGGCTTTAGAGTGAATACTGGGTATATGGTTAAGGTTTTTTGTTTGGCGCTGGTTGTTGAGAATCTGATGTTTCCTGCAATCTGATTCAGGTCCATCATTTGTTTAAGGTTTTTTTGTCACAATGACAAGGTGCCTCACTGTACCAGTATTAGTTCCAATGTGTTCCAAGGTTTCTTGATTGGGAGAATATTTGAGATTAGGGGTTAAAATCTCCATGACTGAAAACACCGCAAGAAAATAACGTAAATAAGAGCTATATGAAAGAAGATAAGAGAAGAGCTAATACGGACAAGCCAATAGAACAAAACAAACAATAGTGGAGGTCAACTACCACTTGTTTAGGATTCTTCACCCTCGTGTCGCCGTAGCAGAGATCAACACCACATGTTTAAGATTCTTCATCCCCACCGTACTCCTAATTTTGGTTCCCGAAAGGAACAAATTATATATGACTTTTATTGATTCTCTCACTGTTGGTTCTAGTTAGGGATGGCAAAAAAAACCGTATCAGCGGATATCCGCGGATAAAATCCATCACAGATACGGGGCGGGACGCGAGTAGCTTAATAGATATCAGCAGATAAACTAAATAGATATTTAAATATACATTTATTAATGGATATGGATACGGGTTTAATGTTACTCGTGTCCGCGGATATCTGTATCCGTTAATAATTTACAAAAATTATTTAAATATTATTAGTTTATGAGTAATGCTATTTAGTACGAAACAATTTGAAGAAGAAATGCAAGAATGCAAACATGCCACTATTTTAGAGGTGAATTTTAAACTAATTTTAAATTTAATTTCCTTTTTAATATGGATCATAGGATTGTGATGATAATGAATGGTTGATATTTATTCTTGCATTTCTTGTTCTGATATTTTCTTGCTAATAAGCATTTTCCTTAGTTTATTATACTACATCTTTTCATCTTCTAAAAAAAATAGTCTCCTCATATATATTTTAAGTTTTCTTTGAAGAAAACATTTATATTTCATACAAACTCTATGACAATTTTATATTTAAGTTTCTTCTATACTTCATACCTCACTTCAACAATTCTTCTATATTTATGCTTTGGTGAAAACGAAGAAAATTAATATAATGAAAATTTGTTGTTAAAATAAGAGAGATTTATATAAATGTTATTGAAAAGTGTTAACCATAATTTTAGAATTCAAAAAATATTTTTTTCAAAAATATAATTTAAGAAAAAAAATATTATCCAATCATATTTGTAAATATTCACGGATATCTTAAAACCCGCAGATTACCCATTTAACGGACACCCGTACGAATATGTAGTGGAAATGGATATCATATTTATCAAACGGGGCAGACACAAATATCATACTATCCGTCTCCATGGATATCCATTTACATCCATAATTCTAGTATTGGTCATGTATATTCTTTCTTTTACCTTCTTTCTCTTTCTATTTTATTTTAAATTTCTTGTTTGGTTTCGTTTGAAATGTATATGTTTCGTTTAATTTTATTTGATTTAATTTTGTTTAAATTTGTTTATTTAGTTTGATTTGGTATGATTTGATTTCGTATGATTCCTTTCTAAGTTTGATTATTTTGGTCTGGTTTAGTTTAATTTGATTTGTTTTCATTTGAATTTGTACAGTTAGTTTAATTTAATATAATTTGATTTAGTTAAAATTGATTTGATTTGGCTTAAATTGATTATTTTTTATTTTGTTTGGTCTAATTCAGCTATTGTTTAGTATAATTTGATTTGGTTTCGATTAACTATGTTTTGTTTGATTTGATTTGGTTTAGTTTGATTTGATTTCATTTAGTTTGGAATGAATTGAATTAATTAGCTCAATTTAATTTGGTTCTTTTGTTCGATGGTTCTTACCCTTTTATAATTTTTCATATGTATATTAACTGCCCTATTTGTTTGTTTCTTCCGTTGATTATGATATTATTTATATAACTAATTTATAATAAACATAAAAGTTAAAAAACTTTGTTTATTTTATTTGATCTATTATTTTTATAGTTAATTTATAATGAATTTAAAAGTTAAAAAACCTAAAGTTGAAGCGAGTATTAGAGTTTTAAATTAATATTTTTTATTATTAAATATGTTTTTGTTTGCTAAATCATTAATATTTCATGTTAATGCATTTAATATAACAAATTAGATAATATGTAATATAATTTTTGTAATAATTGAGTTAAATTTATATATATTATCATATATTTTCTTTTATAATTCTCATTTTCATAATTTATATTATTCTCATTATTGAAAATTTTAAATCTTGTTATTTTTTATACTTTATAATCTTTAACTGTGGTGGATATACATTATGCAGTGTCTTTTCTATTGTTAAAAGTTGTAAGTAACTATGCATTATACAGTGTCTTGGATACGCACTGAAGTTAAATAACGTGTACCCTCACCTCAATCTATCGTCGTAGATACGCTACTTCTTATATGTAGTAATATCTTCCAGATTCCCAGCACAGAAATAAAATCCGTGTATTTATATAAAAAAGAAAGTAACAAAGCCCGTGAACATGAATTTCTCCTTTTTGGTACAACAATGACCGTCCCTTTCTTAACAAAAACTTCACAGCTAAACAATCAAAAGTAGAAGAAAAAAATAGACCCGTTTGGTTGGCAGGTATAGACGAAGAAACAAGTAGGTACAAAATTAAAATCTCTGTCCATTAATAAGGTTAATGTAGGATTGTCTAATGTCCACTACAATACATACCCGTGAGTCACCTTGCGTAATTTACAATATTTTTTTTGCTCCTTCATCTTATCTCTTTCTCTTTAAAACACCGTACACACTGAACATGCACCAATTATAAAGCTTAAAATAAAATATCTACAAAGAAACACAGTTGAGAGTTTATTCATTCAAGATATTAGGTAAAAGATTGGTGTGTGAAATTACGTTTCTGGAACGTGATTTCGTGACGGAATGCCTGCAAGATTAAAAAAAAAAAAAGCCTAAATAACTGTCTTTTTATTAGTAATATAATATCAGAAAAAAAAAGAAGAAAAAACGACAAGAAAAAGATGTCACGCACTTGCAACGGATATATATTCCCCTCCTTCACATGTGAATGTAGATAAGCAATCAATCATATATTGCCATTGTTGCTTTTGCTTCCACTACTATCTCCACTCTCTCTCTGTCTTTTTTTATAGTTTTTGTCACAATGCAATAATTCTTATAAACAGACAACCACTCACCGCTAATATCTTAGCTTTTTTCACACTTTGGTGGGAACAAAAGCTACAAATTCTATACATTAAAAACTGCATTCATAAAGTAGTCTTTTTATCTATAATAGCTATCCATTCTCAACCCTTACCCAATCTCATTCCAAGATCTTGAGGGTGAGAAAAAATATCCAACCATGGAGTTCTCGTTTCACAGATCTTTCCCTGTGGTTCTGTTAGTTCTGTTATTGGGTTTCAGCGATGCGTCTTCTTCCTTGAAGAGCACTTATATAGTGCACATGGCAAAATCTGAAATGCCAGAGAGTTACGAGCATCATACTTTATGGTATGAATCGTCTTTACAATCTGTGTCTGAGTCAGCTGAAATGATGTATACATACGAAAACGCGGTTCATGGATTCTCAACCAGATTAACCGCTGAAGAAGCTCGTTTGCTTGAGAGCCAAGCGGGGATTCTCGCGGTGTTGCCTGAAGTGAAATATGAGCTTCACACAACGAGGACTCCTCAGTTTCTTGGCCTTGATAAAAGCGCTGAGATGTTTCCAGAATCAAGTTCAGCAAGCGAGGTTGTTGTTGGTGTTTTAGATACCGGTGTTTGGCCTGAAAGCAAAAGCTACGACGACACTGGGTTTGGACCTATACCCACAACATGGAAAGGCGCGTGTGAAACAGGTACGAATTTCACAGCTTCAAACTGCAATAAAAAACTGATCGGAGCAAGATTTTTCTCCAAGGGAGTTGAAGCCATGTTAGGCCCTATCGATGAAACCACAGAGTCGAAATCTCCTAGAGACGATGATGGACATGGTACACACACTTCAACAACAGCAGCAGGTTCGGTTGTTACCGGTGCTAGCCTCTTCGGTTATGCTGCAGGGACGGCGCGTGGGATGGCCACACGCGCTAGAATCGCTGCATACAAGGTTTGTTGGAAAGGTGGTTGTTTTAGCTCCGACATTTTAGCTGCTATCGATAAAGCTATCTCGGATGGTGTTAATGTTTTGTCTCTTTCTCTCGGTGGTGGAATGTCTGATTATTTTAGAGACAGTGTAGCTATTGGTTCTTTTTCGGCAATGGAGAAAGGGATTTTAATCTCTTGCTCCGCTGGGAATGCGGGTCCAAGTGCTTATTCTCTATCCAATGTAGCTCCATGGATTACTACCGTGGGTGCTGGTACACTGGATCGTGACTTCCCTGCGTTAGTTAGTCTTGGTAACGGACTCAACTATTCCGGTGTTTCTCTCTATCGAGGAAACGCTTTGCCGGATTCTCCTTTACCGTTGATTTACGCAGGGAATGCTACTAATGCCACAAACGGGAATTTGTGTATGACGGGAACTTTATCACCGGAGTTGGTTGCTGGGAAGATTGTTTTCTGTGACCGTGGGATGAATGCTAGGGTTCAGAAAGGAGCTGTGGTGAAAGCCGCCGGAGGATTAGGTATGGTTCTGGCCAACACCGCCGCAAACGGCGAGGAGCTAGTCGCTGACACACATCTATTACCAGCCACGGCGGTTGGTGAGAAAGCTGGCAATGCAATCAAGAAGTATTTATTCACCGAAGCAAAACCGACGGTGAAGATCGTTTTCGAAGGAACCAAAGTGAATGTTCAGCCATCTCCGGTGGTGGCAGCGTTTAGTTCACGAGGACCTAACTCAATCACTTCACAGATCTTGAAACCTGATCTTATCGCGCCAGGTGTCAACATCTTAGCTGGGTGGTCAAAAGCAGTGGGACCCACCGGTTTACCCGTTGATGAGAGGCGCGTTGATTTTAACATTATCTCTGGTACTTCCATGTCCTGTCCCCATGTGAGTGGTTTAGCCGCTTTGATTAAGTCGGCTCATCCTGAATGGAGCCCAGCCGCTGTTAGATCGGCTCTCATGACAACGGCTTACTCGGCTTACAAGGACGGTAAAAAATTACAAGACAGTGCAACTGGAAAACCCTCCACACCGTTTGATCATGGTTCTGGACACGTGGATCCTATCGCTGCTCTTAATCCAGGACTAGTTTATGATTTAACGGTGGATGATTACTTAGGTTTTCTCTGTGCGTTAAACTACACAGCTACTCAAATCACTTCTTTGGCAAAGAGAAAATTCGAGTGTGACGCGGGTAAAAAATACAGTGTGAATGATCTTAATTATCCATCATTTGCGGTTGTTTTCGACACCATGGGTGGGGCCAACGTAGTTAAACACACGAGAATCCTCACCAACGTGGGACCCGCGGGAACTTACAAGGCTTTATTAACGTCAGATTCAAAAACCGTGAAAATAACCGTTGAACCGGAGGAGTTAAGTTTTAAGGAGAATGAGAAGAAACCTTATACGGTGACGTTTACGTCGTTGGGTTCTACACCGCAAAAGGTGAATGGATTTGGACGGTTAGAATGGAGTAATGCGAAGAACGTGGTTGGAAGCCCAATCTCGATTAGTTGGGGTTGATTTGATGATTGTAAAACAATAAAGGTTTTTAGTAGTAGGTTGATTAAAGGTTCATCACTCACTCGAAGAGGGGTGTATCTTTATTGGCTATTTAATATGTATTTTTAATTTTATTAAATATATATTTGAATTTGCAAACAAAGATGTCGTGTTTATTTAGCTGGAGATTAATGATAGCAGATACTGGGTCATGTGTTTGGTTAGGTGGGTGGATCTGTTTGTTCCCTGGGTGAAAGAGTGAGGGGAAAATGAAGTTCTCCTTTTTTTTTATTTCTTCTGGTGTACAGCATTCTAATCTTTCAACAATATATGACCGTTCTGGCTATTGGCTAGGGTTTTATTGTTTTGTTTGCCTGATCATTGAACAATTAATATATTATAGGACCAGTACATGTTTTCCATTGGTTTACTAATGTTTACGGTAGAGTTTCACTAACTTTACTATTACTATAACTTTAGGCGAAAAAGATGGATTAAAATAGAATATTTATTGACAGAGAAAAATTGATTAAGTTTCATTTGGATAACAATTTCTTATTTTCGTTTTGTGGGGTTGGATTTGTGTTGGGCATGAGTATTCCTAGTGTTTTAATATATCTTTACTTTAAAAATATACCCAATACCCTCTCCAACCCCTCTCCTCACACTAGTTGTGACTTCTACATTGATATCTCAAACATAAAGCTTTTAACAAAATATCTTTAGACACTCTGGAATACTTTTTTAATATTGTCATTTCTAATCTTATTCCATATATTCTTACAATACATCCAACACAATATCGTCACCTCTTATACACTTATTTTATTTTCGCGTTGATTTTTAATTGTTCAGTATTCTGTCACGTACAATACCATAGGCCTTATCGATGTTTGATAAAAAAATTCCTCCCGTTTGAGTGATACTTTTGTGTCACATAAAACTCATGAAGTCTTTCTCCATTTCATCCACTCAAGTTAAATTTGATGGTTTATACCCCTTCTCTTTCTCCATTGTTTTGTATTACGGATCAAATATATTCAAGCCATGTGGCTTGTGGTTTGATATAGTCTCTAACTTTTACGTATAGGTTGGAAACACTTTTTCTTTTGCTAAACTTACATTTCATACACTTCGTCTTACTTCTTAGGCGAAAGCCATGTGTTTCTAAGGCTCGTCTCAAAGTCTCTAACCTCTCATTTAAATCATCCTCCGACTCTCTAAATAGTACCATATCATCTACAAAAGAAAATCATACACCTCGGTGCCTGCTCTTGGATGTGATTTGTGAGTACATTCAAAATTAGAGTAAAAATGTAAGGGCTTAAGGTTGAACCCTGGTGCAATCCTATTGTAATGGGGAAATTGCCAGTCTCTCCTGTTAGATTAATTATTTAATTAATCAAATATGAATCAATTATTAATTAATTATAGTATGGTCAATTGTTATTAAACACTAATTATTGATTAATTATTTGATTGAGTTTTATGTCTGAATGAACCGTAATGAGTTGGACCATTCAATTAAGCTCAATAAGAGGTCCATGCCCTCAGTCATTTAGTTATTTAAGCGTTGTCCCATTAGATAATTAGTATAATAAAAAAACCCTAGACGACAATAAGTGTAGCAATCCTCTCGTATCCACTCTTCTCAGCGATATATTCTCCAATCCTACATGGTACGTCATTCGAATTAAATAATTGATTATTATTTAATTTAATAATATGCTATAATTTATATCTATTAGATATATAAATTTACAATCTCCACCCCATGTCCACACACTATTCGATACCCCCTCATACATATCTTGGATAGCTCGAATATAGACAATTTCGATCTCTTTATTCTTTAGAACTTTCCATAAAATCTCTCTAGGCACTCTATCATGCACCTTCTCCAAGTCAATGAAAATTAAGCGGAAGTCTTATTGGTCCATTCGATATTGGTTCGTTATATGTCGTAATAGATAGATCACTTCCATAGTCAACCTCTAAGGCATAAAACCAAATTGATTACCAGTAACTTGAATCTCTTTTCTTAGTCTTTGTTCAATCACTTTTTTCCATAACTTCATGGTATGACTCATAAGTTTAATTTTCCTGTAGTTTGCACCATTATGTGTATCCCCATTGTTCTTACAGATTGGAACTAAAGTGCTTTTTATATTCTCATCTGACATTTTCTTTGACCTTATAATTTCGTTAAAGAGTTTGGTAAGTCATTCAAAGCCTCTATCTCCAAGAATTTCCACCCTTTAATATTTGTAAGTATGAAAAGATATATCCTAACTCCTCTTTCCAAATAAGGATACTCAAGTCCCCTCACACCCCGTGAGAGATTTCACCATGTCATGTATGTTTCGTTCGATCAACTTGACTCTCTTAACTATCTAACACAATCACAAAAGCACACCACCTTTTGATTTTACAACATGTAAGAGAAAGCATACAACTTTCACTTGAATAAAATGATCACTCACACTAAATGAACAAAAGCAAAATTTGAATAATGAAGAAGATTTTACACTTGTATAAATTATGAGAATTGATCTTCCCTTTCAAGTAAACAATTCACAATGAATAATACTTAAGTGTTCAAAACTTTTTAAGAGTGAAACTTTAATGATGCTGTAAAAATTATGCAGAAGTTTCACAATTTTTTTGGCTCAAGGCACTTAGATAAAATCGAAAAAGATTTGAATTTGAATTGTTTGGAAGAGGTAGTAAGTTTTGAAATTCAGAAACTATGGTTATTTATATTTGAAAACACCTTTTAGAATCAGTACAAATCCAAGAAATACTGCCATGATTTATAAACAAGGATTGAAAAACGTTGGAATGAAGAGATGCTAAAAAAGTGCTATTGATTCAATGATAACCGATTACCATATTGACGTAACCGATTACAACTGTAGCTGTTATAGTATTTTTCAATAAATTCATGGTTGTAACTAGTTATAGGATTCACTTAACCGGTTACAACTATAACATTTTCTAAAAAAATCAAAATTTACGTGCGTGTAACCGATTACAACATTTATTTTACTGATTACAACTGTTAGAAAATGCCCAAACAAATTTGTAACCATATTGTTTTATACCAATGAAATTCAAAACAAGTTAGAATTCTTAGAGATGAAAAATGAAGGTTTGTTCGGAGCTATTAAGGTATTAAACAAAGCACAATTGTAATTTGTACCATATGCTCATGATCAATTCATCAATGTTCATTGTCTCTTGAAGATTGCTTGAGTGACAACACTAAAACTCACAGTTTATTTTGACTCGATTTGCATATGTTTTAATTTCATTTTATCTCATTTTGTAGTGTTATGCTTGTAGTTTGTGCATGTTTCAGATACTTTGCGAATAGAAGTCAATTCATGAAGAAATCGGACAAAACGAAGCGAAATGGAAAAAAAGAAGCTAAATTACACTGGTGGCAGCCTCCATGGCACTTGCCACGGTGCTAGCCATTACTAGACTAACATGGAGTCCACTAGAGAGAGAGAGAGAGAGAGACGAAGCAAAGAAACTGAGACAAGTCATTGTGGCGCCCGCCACAGCCTCATGGCGCCCTCCATGGCACCCATGACAACCACGATCTCCATTTTAAACTTGTGGCACCTTATAGTGTATGGCGCCCGTCATGCACCTCGATTCTTGAAAAAGTGAAATAGAAAGTTGCCCAGTCTTCTCTATTCCACCGTACTTTTCTCCCACGATTTCTATACGATTTGACCTGAAATTTTGCACTTATAACACTATAAATAGGTAGCTTTATTAGGTTTTGGGTATCCAAGTTTTTCTAGTTTTCATTGTAGGCAGATACTTTACCGTAAAAAGTACCAGTCATTCACATTGAAGGATTAGTACACCATTGTTATTGCATTCATAGTTTTTGTTTGTAATTAGATCAAATTGAATCTTAATTAATCTTGCCGGCATTTTCATTTAGAAGTTTCCATTCCTTCAAGTTTTTCACCTTCGATTTCTTTACACTGCTTTTAAATTCCATAAGTTTTATTATGGTTAGTAGTTAGTAATATACATAGGTTTGAATCTGATCTTACATGTTTGGGTTGCTGACTGAATTATAATCATTATGCTTCTGTTTCATATGCTTAACAATAGTAGTAATAATATGAGTTTTACCTCGATTATGTCTGGCTAAGTTTGTAGAGTCTGGTATGTGAGGACCGTCCTTCCGATGAGACTCGGTAAATTCAACTGACGTAACCTTTTATTAAATTATTTTTTTGATTCTGGTTTTTAGTTTAAAGGTCAAATTTTTTTGCGGGAGAGCGAGAAATATTAGGTGCCGGTCAATAGCACAACAGTGTGAGCCTCTTACCGGATAGTAAAAATTGGATTTAGTTTCTAAAAACAGCGAAAGCACTTTAGAGGTTAATTAAGACTTATTAGTTTTCAATTTTTTTCAAGATTATAAATAGGTGAGCAACAACAAAACATTTATGGTGTTCCTACAATTGGCATATCGTTCAGTTACATATCCAGTAGGAATCCTGGAAAACATTCCAGTAAGTATCAGTCAACTATACATCCCTGCAGACTTCGTAGTGATAGATATAAGAAAGACTCAAGTATCCTAATTCTTTTAGGAAGACCCTTTTTAGCTACTGCAGGTGCAATAATCGATGTAAAAGGAGGATAGCTTACTTTCGAAGTAAGTGGAGAGAAAATTGAGTTTATTCTTTCCAAGTTTATGAAAGCATCTGCTATAGACGAAACTTGCTATTTTATAAACATCATTGACGAGTGCGTAAAAGAATTTGAAATGAAAAACCCTCTAGATACATAAGTTCTAAAAATTCCAGCACCACCTATACTCGAAGATGAATAATTCTGTCAACCATATGTAAACGATAGTCTAAGAGAATGTCTAGCACTTATCCCCGATCACATGCCTGGCCTTAAGCAACTGTTAGTAGAGAACTTAAGGAGGTACCCAAAAACTTAGATATGAGTTCCTAGACGGGCGACCAAACCTTCCAGTAGTATTTAATGTAGATCTAGGAAAGGACGAAACTGAGAAGCTCTTAGTTATGCTAAGAAAATATCCTAAAGCTTTGGGATATAACATCTCTGATTTAAAAGGGATTAGCCCCTACATATGTATGCACAAAATCATGTTAGAAGAGGACTAAAAAACCTCTAGAGAACATAAAATAAGGATCAATCCCACCATAAGTGATGTAGTCAGGAAAGAAGTGCTGAAACTAATTGATGCTGGAGTTATTTATCCTATTTCAGATAATCAATGGGCCAGCCAAATACATGTCGTACCTAAGAAATGAGGTGTAACCGTGATTAAGAATGAAAAAGGTGAATCGATAGAAAAATGAGTCGAAACAGGTTAGCGAATGTGCATTGATTATAGAAAATTAAATAAAGCCACCCGTAAAGACCATTTTCCTTTGCCCTTCATAGACCAAATGCTTGAACGCCTAGCTAGACACTCATATTTGTGTTATTTAGATGGATATTCCAGATTCTTCCAAATTCCTATCCACCTTGAGGACCAGGAAAAGACAACATTCACTTTTCCCTATGGTACTTTTTCCTACCGTCGTATGCCATTCAGTTAATGTAAAGCACTAGTTATATTTCAAAGATGCATGATGGCAATATTCGCAGATTTCATAGATGACATCATAGAAATTTTTATGGACGACTTCTCCGTATGTGGGAAAAGTTTCGAAGGATGTCTTACTAATTTAGAAAAGGTATTAGAAAGGTGCGTGAAGGTCAATTTAGTTTTTAATTGGGAATAATGCCATTTTATGGTAAAGGAAGACATCGTCCTTAGAAATATAGTGTCTGAAAAGGGGATTGAAGTTGACTAAGCTAAAATAGAAGTAATTGAGAACCTTCAGCCACCTAAAATAGTTAGAGAAGTACGAAGCTTTCGTGGACACGCTGGTTTCTACCGACGTTTTATTAAGCACTTCTCTAAAATAACAAAATCCCTTACTGTTCTCCTAATGAAAGATGTTGAATTCATCTTTGACGAAAAATGTCTTGAAGCCTTTGAGCTACTTAAGCATGCTTTGATTTCAGCACCTATTATGCAACCACCTGATTGGAGTCTACCTTTTAAAATTATGTGAGATGCAAGCGACTATACCGTAGGCACTATCCTAGGACAACAAGTAGATAGGGAATTGCACGTCATTTAATAGGTAAGTAAGACCTTAGATGAAGCTCAAATGAATTAGGAATACCGAGTGTTGATGGTGTAGGGTTAGTTCCCTATAATATAACAATATTCTTGACCATCACTAACAATCTTGTTGATAAGGTGTTGGTTAGAAGCTGTTGGAGTTATATTTGATAGTGGAATCCTTTTCTTGGAAGAGTTAGGCCCATCAATCATAGCATGTTTGAAACACTTTGTCTATTTAGATTTGAGAATGCTAAACCTCCGGAATCCCCATGGACAACCAGGAAAATTTTTGAATGCTAAGAGGCTCTAACCTTCATATGGCCTCTGATCTTGTCTTCTTTAGCCCAACTCTGTGAAGATTTTTAAGGAATATCAAGTTGCAAGAACTCCTGTCATCGACGAAGATCCCTAAGACAAAGTGATTAGTGAAGGTAGCAGTAATGATCAACGAAAGAGTTGAGTTAGGAATTCAATCTACCTTCTCCTGGTATTGGGACCCTAAGATTGGTGTGTCGCTCTTTTGCTTATCGATTAGTGATGCTGATTTGAGAGAACCATCTGGTAGAGATTCTTCCATCTCGAATAGAAGTCCATTGATTACATCTATGATGATGAGTGAAGGTGATCTTGAATTGAAAGGTTTTAAAGTATTTTTAGAAACAAGATCTGAAGTTGTTTCCTTCTTAGCGTATTTGCTAAAGCGGCTAGGATTTGAATTAGAAGAGATCTGACTAAATTAAAAGAGTTCTCATTGTGGAAATTTGTAGGAATCAAAAGTCATTTCTCACATACAACATCATTATTCCGTTCAGAAAACAAAATTGTTGGTGTAGATTCTAGACACGATTGTGCATATCTTTATTGTGATTACACGAAACCTACAAGATTAACACTCAAACGCTCAAGTCTAAAAAAGAATAAAATAACTTATATACGATGGACGATAATTAGACCTATTTCCCATTTGATTTATTGCGAGAACAAAATCCAATAAGATATTTGTATAAAATTATCAATGAAGTGAACTTAATGATATTTAGAATAACTTATAATCAACAAATATAATTATTGTCTTTTAAAAAAATTAGTGAACACAATAATATTTTTGAGTTTGAATGAATAAATATCTAACTTAATGATTTTATTTGAAGTTATTTGTTAATTTTAATTTATTATAAATAAATCAAAATTTTAAATCAATTTTACCTCAAAGCTACCTTATCCAATCCAAAAGCAACCCGTCGACATAACTAGTCCATTTTACTTTGTCATTACACCGTCTTTAATTGTCGGTGAATTATATCCCTTTTTAACGGTGGAGATTTAACCACAGCACGTCGGCACCAACATCATCACCACTACCACCATCATTAACCAGCACGTGTAACTATCAACTATACACCAAGCATCTAAAAAGTTACTTTTATCTTATATATACATTGCTAGATTTTTGTACATTACAACATAGGATCATCAAGATGGAGAAACAAACTGAGAAGGAAACAAAGCCAACAAATGAGCCAGAACAAGGTAAAGGAAGCACTGAAGAGGTTCCATTTAATAAGGACAGTCCTTATCTGAAATATGATAACTTAGAGGATTATAAGAAACAAGGTTATGGTACAGAAGGTCATCAGCAACCAACGGAAGGTCGTGGCGCTGGTTCTACAGAAGCACCGACTCCCTCTGGTGCTGATGTTTCCTCTGAGGCTGAATTTAAAGCTGCTGAAGCTGTTAATCACAAATGAGTTCCTTAGTTTATGAACTCTTTTGAGTTTCTTAATTTGTGTTATAATAAAATGTTGTTATGATAAAATGTTGTATTTTGTTTCGTTCAGATAATAGCTATCAGATCCATACATGATCGGATATCAGATCCATACATAATTGTGAATTTGAAACTTTGAAATTTCTAGATCTCACATGTTAACTTTTAAATAGACACTAGGCTACTTAAAAATAGAAAATTACTTTTCGTTTTTTATTAGTTTTTTTAAATAATCAGATATTAAGAAAAACGATAAATAATCTTGTTTTAAAGAAAATTACGCAAATAACAATATTTTTGAAAAAGTTAATAAGGAGGCGTCATCTGAGATGACATATTCTACTTTATAATGTCTTAAACATCATCTGACATGGCTCTTGTAATACAAATAAATTATGTGAGATGGCGCCTTCACTGTCTTTCAGGAAAAGAGGCGTCATCGGAGATGGTTCTTTATATACGTGTTTTCTATAAATAATACCTCTTTTCTCCACCATTCTTTACACTTTCTCACTATCTCTTCTCATTTTTTCTCAAGTTTTATCATTATGGCTTCTGAGATTTTCACAAGAGATGGGTATGTACTTTTCTCGCTCCTCAACCTGCCGATTTAAATGAAATTTTGGCACATCCATTTCATGGAGCGTCTTAAGAGAGAGTTGAAATGTTGGTTAGACAGGGACATCTCAAATGACGAAGAAATTAGAAGAATCCAGAGAAGAAGAACCACCACCTCACTTGCAACTGAAACGTCTCACACTTTGTTGGAGGAAATTGAAAGAGACAGAGACGCAGGGGCAGACTAACCTATAGGCACGGTGTGGCTTTAGCCACACCAGATTTTTCAATTTTTTTATATATTATATATAATATTTAGTTTTCTATATTATATATAATATTATAAATAAAAAAAAACCACCAACACACCAACTCACTTCTCTCTCTCACACACACACAATAATTTCTTTTTCTCTTCTTCTCAAACTCCACCATCTCTCATATTTGTCTCTTGTTCTCGTATTTTCTAATCCTAAAACCTCTTTTTTTTCTCCAATTTGTTCACTTGACTTGGTTGCATTTTTTTGTGCGTGATTGAAAATCAAAGCTAAAATGGGTATTTCAAATTTCCCTATTCTTTCTCCTTTTTGAGTTGAACCCTAAAACCCCAATTTATTAAAAAATATCAATTTTCTTAATTTCTCATAAATTATTTTCTTTCTAATCATTTGGTTTCATTGTTCTCTTTATAGGATGAAGAAATTTTTTTGGTACTTTCTAGAGACAAAGTTACTTCTTCGGCTAATGTAGAAGCATCGGAAACTCAACATCCAAGTGAGAGTATCAAAGTTGTTGATTATGAATTGTTGAAAACAGAGGCCTCCAATTTCAAACTGTCATGTTACTTCTTGTCATGTTACTTCTTCCAATAGTCATGTTTATTGTGTGCATATGGGTTATACTCTCATGAACCCAAACTAAAGTATTAAGGCTTCGTTTGTTAATCAACTAAGAAAATAAATGCCGAATATCGTATTCGTGTAAACACATCTCTTGTATCTACTAAGTTTCTTTTAAGGTGTGGCATGTCATTTAGAGGGAGTGACGAGTCTCTTAAATCTTTATTTAAGAGGCTATTTATTGAGTTGGTGGACACTTTAATGGAAATCAACCCGGAGATAAATAATGTAATAAATTGTGCTCCAGAAAATGACCTTATGACTGCCCCTAAGATTCAAAAGGATCTTGCCGCTGCTTGTGCATGTGAAATATCTCAACAAAATTTTATGTGAAATAACTTTAGAATTATTGATATTACACCTAATTTCTTAAAAAAAGATATACAATTAATATACAGTGACAATTTTGTAATTAAAATAAAAATTTTAGTTTTAGTGTGAACTATTAACACTGATTTTTTTAGAAAAGCAAGTAATTAATGTGACTTAAGTATAAAACAAATAAGATTATTTTATATTAGATATCTGATATTAAGAACAAAAGTATAAAATAAAAAACTGACAAATCACGTGATTATAAATTTATACATGTTTTTAGGAAAATTAAATGTGACAAGTAAACTTCTAAATATGTTTTACACTCGTGAAAATAATTTACACTAATGCTACTCCTGCTTTGTTCCCCCGTTCAAAAATTGAAACTTTTATTCTCCTTTTTAATTCACACGATTCTACATCTTCTCTTAATTAATTTCTCAATCAATCAGATACAAAAATCCTCTCAAAACACGCTTAGAATCAAAATCCCTTTTCAAATCCGTTTCAAATCACAAAAAAGTTCCTAATCTCTTTCTTTTGGGATTTTATCTTTTTCCAAATGGGAGTCGCTGATAAATTTATTCTTAATTTATAATCACTTTGGATTTATATGTTGTTCTCTCTCAGAATATGCATTTCCACCCTGTTTCAACACACTTTGGGTTCCGAGGTCATCGAAACAAACCATTGAGGTATTCATCTCATAGTGTTCCATTTTGTTGTTTTTAATTAATATTGTCCGCTTTTGTATTTTTGTTTATACCTGGAGGTGTCGAATATAACATAACAACACTTACCTTTAGTCTTATGGTGATTTGAGTTTAATTTTAAAGTGAAGATTTTAAATCTACAGTGGTTTGTTCTTTTATGTACATATTATTTTAATGAAAATGTTAGAATTGTGAAGGGACTTCTTGAAAGAAAAAGAAGTTGGTGAAATGAATGTCAACAACTAATTGAGAGGGTTGAATCTTGGAATTTTTCACACCACTATGGTTGACAATATGTGTAAGATATGTGGGATTTTGATTGTAAACGGTTTTCAAGAGTGTTTGTTTACGGTTTTCAATTTTGTGTTATCGCGTCTACGAATTTAGTTTAACTTATACTGTATAACGCTTTTAAAATTATATATCAAATTGACATTTAACCCTTGCTACAATAATTTGTTTCATTTTTTTGAATTTATTGATTCATGATAAACTCTTTATTTAATATTTAATAAATAGTTATTCATTGGGTTTCTTTTGGCAGGGTGAGAGTGTACTTGAGGAAGGAAAATATCCAACCAGTGTAAAGATATGCTAACATAAAACTTTTTTGTTGGTTGACATTATGAATGAGTATTTGATATTTATATGATCGTTTCTATTTTAATTGTTTAGTTGGTTGACATTTCGAATGAGTATTTTATATATTTAGGTGTTTCTTAATAGTTTTTAATAATGTTTAGATGTTGCATAAATTGATAGACCGCCTGTTATGTGACATTTGTGGTTTCAATAGAACTATTGACCTTTTATCCAATTTATACGTGATTCTTCCTGTTTGAAACTGTGAATTTGAGTCCACAAAAAAAAGTAGGAGTTAGGCTTCCTGTTTGGATTTATACTATTTCTTTGTAAGATTTAATTTTGATATGTTTCTGCTACTTGATATAATTTTATATATCAAAACAAAATTTATGAATTTAATTTCATTGAGTTGAAAAAAACTTAAAAATACAGGTGCCACATGTGATCTCAAGTTTATTTAAGATGAAAGTAACATATTTTTTCATTCATTATAGAGATAAAAATGTATTGATGGTTCCATTCAAATTAAATTACACTCAATATCTTTTATAACACCAAATTTAAGAAATGAAAGGTATGATACGTACATAATACATCTATTTTAAGAAAGATTATACACCTATTTTTAAAGAAAAAAATAGGCATGAAAGGTTGATTTTAACCAAATAACTCTCTGTTAAACTTTAACACCCAAATTTTGATAAACTTGGTATAATATATACGTTTGACATCCATTATAGGTAGCAATAAGTGTCATAAGTTGGTTTTTAATAAAATTTATCTCCATTAAAGTTTTGACACCAAATTTTAAATATATTAGGTATGATTTATAAGTTTTTACTCTTTTTTAAAGGAGGAAAAAAGGTGTCGAATGTTAGTTTTAACACATATCTATAATATGTATAACACCTGTTTATCACTGATGTTAAATCGATTTATCATACCTGTTTTAAAATCGGTGTCTAAACTATACTTACTATACCTATGGCAACAACACCGGAAAAAAATAGGTATTAAATCTCTTAAAAACCAGTGTTAAATTCCTTATATGCACTAGTGTATTGTTGATGATGTGTTTTGTCTTTTAATTGATGAATCTGGTGATGTTGTTGTAACAACCGACTTATTTTTTTTTAATAAAAACAGCTGCCACCCTTAATTTATTTAAAGGAAATAAAGGGGAAAACCTTATTGATAGTGAAATCTGGGTTAGTTGGTAATTTAGGCAAATGGAAGGTGTTAGACATTTTTTGCCTCCCTTGTACTCAAGGAGACCCATTTAGCCTTTAGGTTTTAAAGTGAGATTTTAGGGTAACTTTGGCGTTGTTCGTACGAACAACTACCTTGACAATTGTTGGCTAATAGATTAAAAAAAAGGCCTCATGTTGCATCATTGGCCAAAAACAAGATTTTGAAAAATTGAAAAGGGTGGCATCATATGAAATCATTGCCCAAAAATTTGATAAAGAGTTTTTTTTAAGAAGAATTGAATTTCAATAGGGGAGACCAAAATAAACATTTTTAAAAAAAGACATCAGGTATCATCATTGGTCAAAAACATTGTAGTTTTAGAAAAGGTTTTAATAAATAAAAGGGGGAGGGTCTCATATAGAAATCATTGACCCCAAAAAGGTTTGAAAGCAACACCAATAGAAAATAAAAGAAATGTTTAACAAAGTTTGTGAGAAAGTGTGAAGTTGCAAAATGGTAGATTTTCTGGATGATCGTTGGTAGATGATTATTGGTTTATTTATAGTGAAAATTGGGTCAAAAAAAATAGGAAATAAAATTCTTGGCCAAGAAGCTGACCAATCAGAGGTTAGAGTATGACACAAATTGACATCTGTAGCTCGGGGTCTACGGGGTGCTAAGGTTTGAGTGGTTTGAGCGAGATAGAAGTTTTTCTCGCCAAGGATACGACCTTGTGCCTACGTATTCTCAAAGGGATGTTGAGAAAGTCAGAGCAATCGTAGTTCCCACTTATGCTAGTGGAAGCAAAGGATAAGAGACGAATGTCATCTTAATGCTCGATGTATCTAATCTATTTCATCACATACATCTGTTTGATTTTGTTTGAATCTTTTCATTATAAGACCTGGGCTGTGCCACTTATGGTGCTTAGAATGATAAAGATGATTTTTGTTTAGCCAGCCTTGTGGCAAAACAAGTTTGATTAGCCAGCCTTGTGGCAAAAACTTTTGATAAGTCAGCCTTGTGGGAAAAAGTATTGATAAGCCAGCCTTGTGGCAAAAACTTTTGATAAGCCAGCCTTGTGACAAAAAGTTTTGATAAGCCAGCCTTGTGGCAAAAGGTTTGATTGATTAGCCAGCCTTGTGGCAAAAAAGATGTTTGATTGATTGATTGTGATGATATAGAAGAGATACTCCTATCATAGAGATGATATTTGTCTAATCTCATAGGGTATTTGATTTGGATATGAGGATGCTTTTAAGAAGCCCGTGGGTCCTTGTACGAAGCCCAAGAGGAGGCTATCCGAGGGTCCTTGCATTGTAAGCCCAAGAGGAGGCTATGGGAGGGACAATCGAGGGTCCTTGTATTGTAAGCCCAAGAGGAGGCTACGAGAGGGACAAGTCGTTTGTATGAAGCCCAAGAGGAGGCATGGTATAGTTAGTTTGAGCTCTTAGAGCGATTTCACCGGGAAACCATACTCTATGTCCTAACCTAGCTAAGGGAGATTCTTTGCACGAAGCCCAATAGGAGGCTATGGGGAACCTAGTGTTGTACTAAGTTGAACAAGTATATATATAACATGAACAAGCATATGAATAAGTATGAACAAGTATATGAACAAACATGAACAAGTATATGAACAAGTACATATATATGACAAAGTGTACGTGTACATTGGAGTTTATGAAGGAAATATACCTGTAAGGATGAACAGTTTATCAAACAAGGTTATGTACACGGGAATTGGGACTTATACTCGGGGAGAGGGGTCCAATGAATTTATTCAAAGCTATGTAAACAAATATTTACAAAAGGGGTTGGGACTTATACCTTGAGGGAGGCCCATGGTGTTTTTGAAAAGATTTTGAAGAAAACCCTAATTTGATTTGTTATTCGAGGGTTTTAATCAAATTGATCGCGGTATAAAAAGATAGGTATATATACAATGAGAGAAACCTAATTTTATACAAGGGAATGAGACTTATACCATAAGGGATGCCCATATTTTATTTTATAAAACATGGTGTTTTTGAAAAGGTTTTGATTTAAAACAAAAGTTTTGCAAAAGTTATGTACAAAAAGCTTTTTTTTTAAAGAAAATATGTATAAAATGAAATGGAATGGGACTTACAACTCAAAAGAGAGGCCCATGTTTTATTTTATAAAACATGGTTGATTGTTTTGTTAAAAGACGCGAGGTTTCATCGTTTTGAAAAACTTTGATCGTTTGTTGAAAACAGTTTGAATTTTGACAAAAGTCAACTTAATTAAGATAAAGACAAAGCTTATGCCTAATTAAGACCTAAGTGATTAGGGTTTGATCACAAAACATTTACAAGTGATTAGGTTTTAAAAAATCAAATGAAAAAACAGTATTTAAAGTATTAAAAAACACTTAAAAACAAGTCATTTTAAACCTAATAATAATGCATCAAATAAATATTTTTTTATGATTTTTTTGGGTATTCGTAAAATATATATGTTCAATGAGAAGTGTAAAAAAAATGAAGTGAAAATGATGAATTTTGATTGGTTAATTAATGGATTGAAGTTGTGAAGAAAATGAAGAAAAATAGGGATAAAAAAAGGTTTTGGTCCCATAGGGACTTGAACTCGTGACCTTGAGGTCACCAACCAAAACACTTGCCAACTGAGCTGCGCGCACAGCTTGTAAGTATAACATGCTTGTTTAATTATATTTGAAAACTAACATTTGAAAATTCTGAACAGAAAATGGCGCCAAAAACACCATCCCCATTTGATTTTTGAAAATTATTAAAATTGAATTGTTTTGATCGAGTAGATAGTCTATCTCACTCGGTTTTTCACAAGGAACACGATGATGACCTTTAATTTCATTTATTTTCACTCTAAGATCATTAATTTTCTGGAAATCGTGAAGAACCCTAATATGACAAATAATTGTGAAATCGTGTATGATCATGATATGATGCAATTGATTGAGGCTTATTATTCAGTGATGGTGCAGAAACAATATGGCAAAGCAATATTTCATTTATGATGCATGTATGATGGAGTTTGAAGTTCAAGAGAACTTACCTTAAAAGTGGCAAAACTGGAAATCGAATTCTGCAAAAGAGAGGTTCTAGATGTTGTTTGATGATCTGGATAGCTTCAATGGACCTTATGGAAGGTGTTTGAATGCCTGGAATGATCTGAAAACTCCTGGATCAAGAGGTAGCACCCGATCTGCAGTAGAGCCAAGTGAGGATCGAATTTGATGATGGAGATGTTTCATATTGATGATGAGTGTTTGGATCATTCATATGAAGTATATGGATGGTATTTGGAAGGTTAGTTTGGACAGAAATGGCCTGGTATGGAATTTGGCATGATAAGGTTCATTATGTGCATATATGGAAGTGAGGAAGTGATTTTGAGTTTTGGGTGTTTTTGAGAGGTGTGAATGGATCAAACACATCCCATATGATGTTTATGAGTTGCTAGAACCATCACTTTGGCCATAACTTCAAGGATTTGGAGGTTGAGTTTTCTACCTCTTTGAAAATTATGAAACTTGCAACTTAAGAAAGAAAGAGAAAACCTAGGCTTTGGAAGGTTTTGGTGTGAGAATGAATGTGTTTTGAACCTCTATTTATAGGCCAAGGATTTTGAAGTTTAAGCTTTGCAAGTTGAGATTAGAATGGTGATTTGGCATTTGGAGATAAAATAGAATCTTTGCATTAAATGCAAAATGGTTAAAATCTAAACCATGGTTAAAATTTCCTATGCTTCTTATCTCTTTCCAATATGATCTCAAATGATAAATATCTTGCACTCATTGCTTGTTTATGTCATTGCTTGCATCATGAGGCAAAAATGTTCATAACTTTGTGAAAATGGTTTGAAATTTTAAGCTTAAGGACCTCTAATGACAAAATTCAAAACCATAGCTCCACTCAATATTTTTTCATGCTCCTGGGCATTTTGGAAAGCTCTTGTTAGGTACTTCAAATCCCTAGTTGAAAGCTTCTTCAAGATCTCTAAGGAAAAGGGTGAAAAAGATCCATGAACTTTGGAAAAAATGAAGTTTTTTAGTGAATTTTTCAAAAGATACCAACTTTGAAGCTCCATATCTCTTAAATGGTTAATCTTATGGAAAAAAAATTATATGTGACAAAGTTGTTCATTGAATCAAAATCTACAACTTTCATGTTGGAATTTTTTTTTCAGTTTGAAGGTGAAATTTTGAGATATTCCCTTCCAAAGTTTGGAAAAAAACCCTTGAAAACACTTAGAAAAATTTCTAAGTATGAAAAGTCAAACTTTTGACTTTTTGATTCTTGATTGATTTTCTTGATTTTCCTTGATCAAATGACTTCAAATATCATATATTGATGATTTAAAACTTCAAAAGTCATGGTTGACCAAAATTTCCAAAAAGTCAATGGTGATCTTGTACAGTCGACTTTTTCAGGTGAATCGCGTTTCTGGAGATTTCAGATGAATCAAGCTATCCTCACCAAATGAATGGTATGAATGGATCATATTGAGTTATTGGAGGACCTTGAGCCATGGTTTAAGTTGTGGCACCATTTCCTGATTGAAAAGTCAGTTGTTCAGGTGAATTAGGCCAAAAACCCTAATTATGAACCTGATGAAATTGATGACTGTGGCTCTTGAATTGAAGTACAATTTCTATTGGATATTGACATAGGGATTATTTGAGGATGATTGAACCCTTTGAGTGATGCCCTGGAGCCTTTGAGGGTTTCCCAAATGTGATCCCTGATTTCAGTCCCTGATAGTTCAAAATTCCATTGTGATGACCTGAAATTTCATTGCAGATCAATCCTTGTGTGGGAGATGTCTTGAGCCAATAGATTAGGTCAAGATGATGCATTTGGGATCTTGAGGTCATGTCCCAAGCCATTAGGTCAAATCTTGAGCAAAAGTCAGGAGTATGCTGTCTTCAGTCAAAACCCTGATCTGGTTGATTCAAAGCTTTTGAGCTTGTTGAAATGACTCTTTGAGGACTAAATGTTGATTGTTGATGAAGATATTTCATTTGAGATGAAGGGAGAACAAAACCCTAGTTGATTGTTACTTGTACTGATGAGTGATTTCTTGATTAAACCCTGCTGAGTCACAAGTAGCAAACACAAGCTATGCAATTTGTTAGTGATGCAAATGATGCATATGATATGATATGATATGAGGTGGTATCTTAGGTCAAAAATGGGGGTATGACAGAGAGGAGGACATGGAAGCTCAATGGAAGCACCAATTGTTAGGTGATGTGTTCGGGTTTTGGTGGTAAGAGAAGGATTTGGGGAAAAAAGCAAGAAATTGAATTAAGCAAATAAGTGAATATCTCACCAAGCAATATTCAAACACATAAAGAAAATATTAGCATTTACTATTCTAGGCTATTCTCATCAATTTCATCATAGTTTATTCAATGCCAATCATTTGGTACATATAGTACTGATAGCTCATGACAACCAAGGCAAAAAAGGAATCTAACTATTACAATGTAGTGACTCACTATAGAAGATTCTAGAGTCTATGATGAATAACATTGCTAAGGTTTCTAATGATAAAAGTCACGAAGCCACTTGGGCTTAACATGGTTGCGCTTAGCCCGAATTTGAGCAATTGGGCCAGACCTCTCTTCAGCCTTCTCTTTTTGCAGCTAGTGTCTCACCTTTCTCTTCATTAATCACTTGGACTTGTGCACTATTTAGGCCCATAACACGCACCACTGAAATTGCAAAAATGCCCTCCAACTTTCGTAGATACACTTCCGGAAGCACCCATTTTTCAAAAAAAAAATAGGTAGTGAAATTTGGAATTTTTCCAATTAATTGGGAAAATCAAAATGTTTCGTAGATGCATTTAATTGGGAAAATATCAAATTAATTAAGTTCATGAAATCTTCCGTAGCTACATCTACGGAAGGGTTTGAAAAGAGAGTGTTCCGTAGATGCATTTACAGAACATTCTGATTTTCCCAATTAATTGAAAAAATCTCAAATTTCACTATGCTTTAACGGTTTCCATAGATGCATCTACAGAAAAAAAAATTTCTAAAAAAATAGGGTGCTTTCGAAAGTACATATACAAAAATAGGAAGCAAAAATTGAATTTTGTGCGGTGTGTAAGAGATCTATGATGTGCATTGAGAAATTGATAGTATCAATTTTCAATTCTAACTCGAAATTATAATATTGAGTTCTTGCTACCATAATATTTTCCCACTTATATAGGTTTCATCCTTTAAATTCAATTTCAAATATCACATTAGACTCTCCTCCAACTTGATTCCATTTGAGTGATGAGTGCACTATTACTCATCGAGATTCCAGAAGAAAAAAACATCTTTATCTTTCCCTCATCATAAGAATAGCCTCAAAAGGGACATAAGAGCTAGTGTCTCTGCAACAGCAGGCCCAAAAAGCATCCTTTACTTTCCTTCACTCCCACCCATTTTGTACCATAAAAACAAAAGACAAACATTTTTGTTCAGTATCCTAGACTGATAACCGATCATCAGTGATCACTACTATGTCCCATCCCATCTTCTTTCTCACTTTACCTCTTTTTATATTCCAAATGTTCATGTTTATGTCACACCCTCCCCCACATTCAAATTCCTTTACCCTCTTATAAAACCACAATCTTACATTTTTATTCCATTCCAACATTCCTCACAAACATGGCAACAACAAACATTGTCCAAGAAAAACATAACCAACATGAAAAGTCACAATCACAACAAGAGGAAGATGAAACATTGTCTCTTTGTGATCTTCCATTATCTCTGAACAACACATGTAAAGAACAACACTCTCAGATCAATGAAACAACACAAGAAGAATTCAATTTCCGTTCTTGGGTTGGTCTCTTTTCAACCGAACCAGAAATGTGTGTAGCAGATGAAATTTTCTTCCAAGGACAAATCCTCCCTTTATCGCGTCTCTCGTTTAGCTCAGAAGCTGGCTTTTCATCCAATGATCACGGTAAGCAATTCAAATCAAAGCAAGAATCTTTGAGTTTTACCAACGGTTGTTTCAACGAGTTTCGTAGCAATAGTAGTACAAGTCAAAACTCAACCACATCAACTAGCACTAACTCAACAACAACAACAACAACAACAACAAATCCAATAGTTTCAATTTCAAAAATTTCAAAAACTTCAAAAACCAAAGTTAGAAACCAGTTTCATACACATCCAAGTCCAAAGCCACAGCTAAAATCATCATGTCCAAGAAAGTCTATAACTCAAAGTAGAAAATCATCAGTTTGGGAAATTTTCCGTTTAGGTGTGGTCCCTACACCAGAAATAGGACTGCAAGACCTAAAGGTTCGTAGCAGTAATCATAGAAACTGTGTAAGTCGGAACAGTAGTAGCAGTAGCAACAGCAATAGTACTAAAAGTGTGAAAATGAGTGAGAAGAAGAACGATAACGGTGGAAAGAGCAATGATGTTTTGAAACGCTTAGTTGGTAAACGAGGTGGTTTGTTGAGTGGTTGTGATTGTTCTTTTGAAACGGTGGTGATCAATGGTAGTGGTGTTAAAAGTGGTTACAAGACAGAAAGTACTACGAAGCACGCTGTTAAAGAAAAAGTGATGGAGTGGAAGAAACAAAAGCAAAGGCAAAAGCAAGGTAAAAAGGTTATGTCACGTCGTAGAACGTTTGAGTGGCTTAGAGAATTGCATGCAAATCATCTTGATGAAGAGGCTTTGTTGGCAAACTCGTCATGAATCATATGAATGTCGTGTTGGTGTAATCTAAATAGTCTGATCTCAATTGACGGTACCTTGTAATCTAAATTGTCTGATCTTAACTGGCGGATCTTGAGTCGCCAGTAACACTATTACAATGACACTGACGCGTCAAACTTATTATGAATTCAAATATGCATGATATGAATTATGAAATCAAATTTTATGTAGCATGATTATAGTTTAATTTAGATTTTTAGATTAGATTGCCTTTTGGGTTGTTACTTTTAGTTTACCTTTAATTTGAATTTGATTATAATATTGTAGTAGTGCAGGCTAAGCAATGAAAATTTGTTTATTTTCTTGTGAGAATGACGATGTAATCAAATTTACTTTTTCTTGATAATGTTTTGGGGTTGATTAGAGTGTTAATTAATAATTGATTTGGTTAAGATATTATGGGGGTGATGTTTTTGGGCATGATGGAGTTGAAAAATGATAAGATCCAATATGAGTGAAAATGAGTGCTTATGGTTATCATGATTGAAATGTGAAGTTCAATGCTTTATGGGGGTGTTTGAGTGGAGAATGTGGAATAGGAGTTATGATACTGTTCAAAGTCACGCGAGGGAACAATAGTTTGGAAATAAAGTTTGTTAAAGATGGAGTTTTTTGAGTGGCTAAGTAGAAGTCAAAAAATAGTTTCATTTGCATTCAAAAAAATAGTTATTGGTTTTGGTCATGGAATTGGAGGTGGCAAAGATCGATATGTCATGGATGGTCCAATAACCATGCTTCTTTTCTCCTAGCTAGTTGATAAGTTTGTGAATTTTGGCAGTTTATTTGTTAAAAAAATTTTGTAACTTTTTTTTAATTCTATTTCTATTCCACAATGCACCAAAGAAAATGATTTGAAATTTTAAAATTTGAATACTGCATTCAAAATTCATAGTACGTTTTGACTAAGAAACCAAACCAAATCGAATTATAATAAAAATTAAAAAATATATCAACTCGATTTGAAAAAAAAAAAAAACTACTAATAACAAATCAAATTGAACTATAATAAAAATTCAAAAATATATCAATTTGATTTGGAAAAAAATACTATTGACAACAAAAGAAATTGAACCGGATTTAACTATAATAAAAATTCACAAATATATTAATTGGATTTGGAAAAAATAACTGAATCTAGAACTGATATATCGAATCAATGGAAGTAATTGAAACAGTTCGGTTCGATTCTTTTATTTTGTTATAGCTTGGTTTTGTTTGGCTTTCTGTCTTAACCATATCATGAACACCTCTTGGCACGAGCACGACACTAGAAGTTAGAGATTAAAATAGAGTCCTATCTAACCATCGAGAAAGAATGAAGAATATTGAACTGGCATGTGTTAAATTACTTGACTCTACATAACTTGTGTTTGAGGGACTATGTACCGGTATTCCTTAAATCAATTTGTCTTTCAAGTCTTGTGCTTGAGAGTATATGTATCGGTATGCCTTCATTTTTTTCTATACAAGGTAAGCAGGCGAGATTACAACTCCGCGTCTTAGTAAGAACAATCTTCTTTGTAACGACAGTCATTTCTTCTGCAACGATTCCGATCGCTGACATGTTCACCCAAATTGAACAGAATAGGATAACAGTGGCAGCATCGGCGGTGAAAGATAAGTTATTTTGCAAATTGCATTTTAAGAATCAGATAACTAACAAGTTGTTTAGAATTGTTTAACTGGTTAATAATTTGCTGGATGGAAAATTTGGAGCTGTTGTTGAAATATTGTCTTGATGCCTAGAAACAACATAACAAAGATTGGGAAATATACTTGTCAAGAAACAGTTTAGTCTTCAACATGTTCTTATATAGCAGGTGCATATAGGATGAATATCCCGTTCCGAAAATGTGATTAATAGTGGTTAAATCGTACTTATCCTAGTTGTGATTTGATCTGGCCTTACCAATGATTTATCAATGATAATTTAACATTGTGGCCTGTCACAGTGACTAATGGATTGGTATTTATCAGTGGTTCTTGAATTTGCTCCTTGTTTGTATGGTCTTTGCCTTTGTCCTATGCTGGCATTTTCACCTCAATATGCCTTCTAGAAATTCTGTAGCTTCAGGATACAGCAGGTATTAAATTCGATTCATGTGTCTCCACTCCCCGCATACGACAATTGATATGTTCATGTTATTAACAGAATGGATCAATGTTGTCAAAACATTTATGTTGTTGATTAACATTAAAAATGTAACCTTCCAAACATATATTTAGGAAATATCTCATAACCTGAAAAAATGGCATTCTGAACTGTTATAACCTTGATTCATTGTCTTAACTGTCTCTTATTCTAAGTCTTCTCATCTTAGTTATGCATGAACAGACATGTACATGCAAAGAGCTAAGAGAATGGAAACATCATTGCCTGATCCTTTGATCTTGCACCATTCTGACATACCAGCCATCACACTAATTAACAAACCCCTGAATGGACGTGACTATGACGAATGGAGTCGCTCAATGCGCCTCAACCTCAGCACCAAGAACAAACTCGGTTTAATCGATGGAACCGTGAAAGCGCCATCAGCAGCTGATCCGAGATTTCTTTTGTGACAGCATAGCAACAATTTGGTTTTAACATGGATCCTTCACTCCATTGAACCTGACATAACCCACAGTGTAATCTTCTCAGATACAGCGACGGCAGTTTGGAGTGACCTACCCGACAGATTCTCTCAAGGAGACGACCCCAGAATATATCAAATTCAGCAGAAAATTTCTGAATGTTCTCGATCTCTGATTATTACACAAAACTCAAGAATCTTTGGGATGATTTGGGATCCTATCAGGAACCAATTACATGCTCTTGTGACATGCTGAAGAAAGTTGATGTTAGAAAAGAAAAAGAGAAGGTGATGCAATTTTTGATGAGGCTTAACGAATATTATTCACAGGTTCGTGGGTCAATTTTGATGATGAGTCATCTTCCAGACACTCGAAAAGTTCATGGATTAATCCTTCAACAAGAGAGATACATGGAGGTTGTAACACACAGGGAAATTCCACTGGCATCCCACGCTATGTAGATTGCTCGCACACCATCAGAATTTCCTCTTGATGGAGTTCTACATGTTCCTAAATTTCGTCTGAATTTGATATCTGTGAGTAAATTGACACAAGCATTGAAAATTTGAAATATATAGTAACATTCTATCCAAATTTTTGTGTTGTGCAGGACGTTGATACGAGGAGGACGATTAGCCTGGGCAAGCATTTTAATGGTCTTTACTACCTCACACCAACTTAGAACGCCCCCCGTCTTGTTCACCACATAACATGTGCTTCCGACCTTTGGCACCAACGTCATGGACATCCATCCGCTTCCCGTCTCTAGTGTCTATCGCAATATTTTACAGAAATTGTTTTTAATGTGAGATTTGTCCCTTAGCAAAACAAACTCGCTTGTACTTTCCTTTAAGTTCAATAAAAACTATTGCACCATTTGATTTAATCTTTTGTGACATTTGGGGACCGCACATAATTCACGCTCATTTAGGGACTAGTTATTTTTTTATCATTGATTTTACTCACTTCACATGGGTATATCTCAAGAGTTTCAAATCTCAGACCTAAAATATATTAAAACTAATTTTTTGTGATGAATTCTTATCTACCCAACTCAAAAAGTTGGGTAAAGTTATCTCTAATATAAAATGTCTTGAAAACATCAAATAATTGTATTATTTTATAATTAATTAAATATGTTAAAATTAAATGAGATCTTTTCATTGGTTGAATGTACACTACCCAACTTTTTAAGATGGATAGAGAAGTTGTCCCCATTTTTTATTTGGGTTAAAACTCAATTTAACCAAAACATTAAGATTTTACGCTATGATAATAATTCACATGTGCCTATACCCCTAACAAAATAGAGTAAATACACATCAACTTTCCCATAAATCTCCATATGAACTTATACACAAATCTCCACCCAATTATTTCAATCTTCAGGTCTTTGGTTGCCTATGTTATGCCACAAACCTTACCGCCAATAACAAATTGTACTATCGTGCATGGCGTTGTATTTTTATCGGTTATCCTCTTGGACAAAAGGGATATCATGTTTACGACTTTGAAGGAAATGTTTTTCACCTCTCAGGATGTCATATTCAATGAACATACATTCCTGTTACACAACCTCCCACCAGAAAAACAAGATGAAACCAATCATGTCATACCCCTCCCTGATGATTGATTCCACCGCCTGAGCCCGATCAAACCGATTTCCATTCACCAAATACAACATATGCTCCCTCACCCTACATAACAATCCCACACAATACCTACTTACCCTACACATACCCCCTATAAGAATACCATTGGCGCCCTTCACGTGTCACCGCCAATTCCTTACTTGCACCCCCCACCATGACACCTTTATTGGAGGAACAATCCCCTTTAAAGGACACCCTTTACTCTGATCACCCCAATGCCCTTAACACCACCCTTATCTCTACTAACCACTTCATCACAACCATCTCCCATACAATAAGCCCCCTCGACCTTCATCGTTCATGTCACATCTCCTGACGTCTATCACATCTCAAGGATTTCAAAATGTACCATGATGTTGTCATCGGCAATAGTGACTCTTCGTCCTCTACGTAAATCACTCAATACCCATTGCAACCGTATGTTTCTTACTCTGGGTTATCAGATACATATCGTTCCTTTATTAATAATATATCTTTCTTGGTTGAGCCTACAACTTATGAACATGCATGTGATCCAAATTGGGTTGTCGTTATGAACTATGAGATTCAGGCCCTCGAGGATAATAAAACATGGTCAATAGTTCAACTACCTTTTGGCCAAAGACCTATCAACTACAAGTGGGTGTTTAAGATCACATATCACGCCGATGGTACAATCGAGCATCATAAAGCTCGACTTGTCGACAAATGTTCCATCCAATATGAAGGCATTGATTATAAGGATACATTTGCACCGATTGCGAAATTAGTCATTGTTTGTTGCTTATTAGCCATCGCTGTCGTTCGACATTGGCCTTTACACCAAATGGATGTGCAAAATGCATTTCTTCATGTGGATCTTATTGAGGAAGTATACATCCTACACCCTTTCGGGATATTATCGACAGGGGGAGAATGTAGTATGTCTACTCCACAAGTCACTTTATGGGCTTAAGCAAGCATCTTGCTGTTGGTTCCAACATTTTTCTTGTGCAATTCAAGATATTGACTTTCAAAAATCAAAGGTTGATTACTCCTTATTTACACAGGTTCATGGGGATTCTATTACCGTATTGCTAATTCATATTGATGATATGGTCATTACTGGGAATAATGAGACAACGATCTATGACCGTAAGAAATTTATCAATAATTGTTTCAAGATTAAAGACCTTGGAGTGCTCAAATACTTTCTAAGTATTGAAGTGGCTTGGTCCTACGCGGGAATAATAGTTTGTTAAAGAAAATACACATTAGACATATTATAATAAGCTAGATTACTTGGAGCAAAATTAGCAATTGTCCCCATGGAACCCGACTTGGCGTTGACAGAAAATGGAAGTTAAGGTTCCAATCTTTATCGCAGACTACTTGTGAAACTAATCTACCTCACAATTAGTCCGCCCAAAATCACATACTCTGTAAACACGCGTAGTCAATTCATGTAGAAACTAAAAGTACATCAGATGAAGGTTGCTCATCGACTTCTTCAATACTTGAAAGTACTTGAAATCAACTCCAGGGCAAGGGTTATTATTCCCATCAGACATCTCACTTAATTTGGTCGGATATTATGATGTTGATTGGGCAAGATGCCCAACTACGTGTTGTTCTATAACAAGTTATTGTATATTTTTTGGAAAGTTCCTTATATCATGGAAAAGCAATAAACAAGCAACTATTTCACGATCGTTAGCAGAAGCAGAGTATCGTTCAATGGTCGCAGCCACTTTTTAGTTTTATTGGTTGAGATACTTGTTAAAATAAGTATAAGTTCCACACTCTGAGGCAACAAGATTATTAAATTAGATTGTCTCACTATTCGTGAGAGGAAGAAGCGTATTGAATTAGATTGTCACATTGTTCATGATAGTCAAAAGAGGAGAAATTAAGACAGTGTATGTACAGATTGAGAATCAGATGTATGATATATTCACGAAACTGTTAGAAAAATAGTATGATAATCCTGGATATCTTCAAGAATCGTGTTTGTTCACTTTCCGAACAAAGTACTTCGACCCTATTCTTGTCTGGGTTCACGAAATCTTTGCCGGGATAATTCTTGAAGAACAATCTGTTTCTGACAATAGAGAGCAGATCATAATGTAGAGAGGAAGTATCTAATTTCGTGTACCAAATCGAGACCAAAAGACTCCTTATATAGGAGACCAATAATAGAAACGAACAGACACACCTTTTCGGAAAAACAGTTATGTCTTCCCCGCACCCCTTGGACCCCGGCAGGGCGCTGCCCCGCACCCCGCCAGGGGCTACGCCCCTTGGAACCCCGTTTCTATTATTCGTATTCAATTGCACGTTTGGCTCTACGAGCGTGCACTCCGCACTACCCTAACTCGTTTCAAGCTTAACGCATAATTGCATCGGCCTACAGTAAATCACATTATTACCAAAATACATTGATGATACTAAAATCACCAACAGAAACCACTGCGATCACCCACGTTTCATATACATCTCAGCAACTTGATTGAGTGTAGTCAAGTTTGAGAAGTAAAGAGGTGAAATTCTAATACCATTTCCTTCTATGTTGCTTCAATCCATAAAGGCTCTTAATAAGTTTGTAGATTTGGTTTGGTTTGCTACATGTAATTCCTTGTGGAACACTAGTGTATGCATCTTCTTCCTAGTCACAAGAAATCATTATTTACATCCAACTGATGTAAGTACCAATGCTTATTGGATGCCAATGCAAGCAATATAAGAATGAAACCAAGAATTGGAGGAGCAGATGTGATCGCTAGCCCCTGAATCTATGATCCAGATGTATAAATAATAACATTTATAAGCCAAAGAATGAGATTTACCTTTGTGATTCAAAGGTGGATGACCCATGAATGAAGATGATCCAACTTGATTATAAACTACAAGGATACTACCTTGATTATAGGATGAATTATGACATAGATTCACTAGTTTCTCAAATTGGTCTTGAGTGATTGGAGAAAAGCCATTGTTTACCAAAATGTGGTGGAAATCCATGTTTGTGAAAGCATACCTCAATTTGTGTAGTCAGTCCTATCACAATGAGTGCAAACCTTAGACTTTGAAGTATTGTATGGAGAGATTGAATTTCCATGCTTGGGATTAGGTTTCTTGAATCCCACAACATTGATCAATGCTTGAGAATCTTCAATAGATGCAAAATTACCTTGTCTCTCGTGTTGAAGAAGCATTCAGAAGATTTTGTTCATGTTAGGTAATATATTCATGAGCAATATTTGTGATCTAACCACATCAAAGTTATCATTCAGGCAAGTCAAAAATCGAATAGCACAAAGCAAGCTATGATTCTTTTTTTCTTGTCTCATAGCCTCACATGAACATCTGGTCCTGCATGTGGAATTAGGAATTGGCATATAGATTTCCAATTCTTTCCAAAATAATTTTCAATGTAGAATAAAATTCGGTAACAATTTTAGAATCTTGCTTTAAAACATAAATCTCTTGCTGCAATTCTGAAATCGAACGATCACCTTGAGATAACCTTTTCTTTAGATCAATCCAAACATTAATGCCATTTTCAAAGAAAACAACGGATTGTGCAATTGATTTAGAAACCGAATTTAGTAACCAAGAATCACAAGCATACTACACATGTTCCATGCGCGAAAGGAGAGATCAAAATCATCAACCAAAATTGGTATGGATCCGTCTACAATTTTGAGCTTCATTTTACCACAGAGAGCCCTGCGCATAGATCTCACCCATGAATGATAATTGTAATATTAAAAAATGGGTGTTACTTTAACTAAATAAGGTCCATCACTAGGATGAACATAATATGAATTGCTTTGATCCGTGTGGGGATTCAATGGATCAAGATGAGGTGATATGGTGGAAGATGAAAACAAAATGGATCAACAATGGAATAGTGCATGTAGATCGATGAAGGTGTGTGATACCATGTTAAGAAGTTAAAACTCTATGAAAAAAATGTTTGAAGCTATAGAAACTCAAGGACGAGGGTGAAGAAGAAGAAAAATGATTGATGAAGCATACATTTTCATTGTTGTACGCTTAAAGTCAAACTCATTCGAGAGCTATGTGTATATAGCTTGTAAATGAAGTTATCAACAAATCTAACTAACTTCAACTTGACTAACTACCTCTAACAAACTACTTTTCAAATATGGAAACTACTCTAACAAACTTTTGAAATTTTACTAAAATAAGAAACTTTGTTACACTATACAATTGAGCTAATTAAACTTGAATCACGACCGATGTTTGGAGATCGTGATGTTGCAGGGGTTCTTTGTCGTGGAGTGTTGACAACCATTGAATGTGAATAACGGTCGGGATGAACGAGGAAGTTGTACGCTTATGAAAATGTTAGAACTGCAGGTACACTTGTACATCATTGAATGAAATGTTTTTTTTCTTTCTGAATTGGACTTACGAGTTAGATCAATCTTCCCAGGCTTTTGACCTGCCGCTGATTGCAAGTGCAATGCAATGTCACTTTTCTGTCTTCTAATTTTAAGAAAGAAGAATCTTATTAAAATGTTTTTTTATTACATTGGTCACACCCCATTTTATATTTGTTTAACAACTAAAAAAATAAAAATGTCCTCAAATGAATGTTCCTTTCATAGATGACTATATTCATCCATCATTTTTAGTAGTAGGGTCTCCATTTCCAATCACATTTTACTGTTGGTTAACTTATTTAGGTTTATCCTAGTTAAAAAAAACAATCTTAAAGTAGTATATGTTTGGTGTTTAATGTTTATCCCTGTTGCTGTCATTAAGGGTTTTCTAAGATCCAAAACATGACGACGTAGTCTAAAACTTTAGAACCTCAAAAGTCACAATCACAAACAACCGTATCCACCCTCCCAATTCCCCTTACCAAAAACCAAACAAAACAGAAACAAACCTATAGTTATCATTATCAACAAACACACAAAAATGGGAATAGTAGAAGAAGCACACAACGTGAAAATCTTAGGAACAGGCACACGGTTCATAGTTCTAGCTCACGGATTCGGCACAGACCAATCTGTATGGAAGCACCTCGTACCTCATCTTCTAGAACAATTTCGTGTCATACTTTACGACAACATGGGAGCTGGTACAACGAACCCAGATTACTTCGATTTCGAACGTTACTCAACGTTAGAAGGCTATGCTTATGATTTACTCGCAATCTTACAAGAAGTTGGAGTTGATTCTTGTATCTTTGTTGGTCATTCGGTTTCTGCTATGATTGGAACTGTTGCATCGATTTCTCGTCCTGATTTGTTTGCCAAAATCATCATGGTATCTGCTTCCCCAAGGTAATTATTGGTCTTTGGTGATTTGATGTTTAACGTTAATCATTTTGGAATGATGGTTAGTTTGACTTTTTTTTCTTTGAATGCTTCTGTTTCCAGAAATAGATACTATTATATTTTATTTAACCACTAATTAAAAGTTTTGAGGTATTTTTTCTTCTTAAATATAAGCAAATTATAATTAATTTATGCATATTCAATCATCTGTTGCAAAACTATATCAACATTATTTACTTAATGTTGTGAAGAGATAATAATTTAATTAGAGATAGGTTAATAGTTTCTTTATTCCTGTACATAAAGTTAAAAATTAAATATACTTGACTATTACTTTTAATAGTGTGAAAATTGATTTTTGTTTATAATTAAGGATGGAGAGAGCAGTTAGTTGAGTTAAAATACAATAAATAAATATAATAGTAAAAAAAATTATTAAATACTATTTTGGTAAGATAAATGAATAAATAATTTGAGAAAAGAATATATATTTTAAAGAAACACTTAATAATATTTTTTTGTAGCAGTTTTGATCATGTTAATTCTTGTAATATTCTCTAGTTCTATATAATTTATTAATTTTAATCATAAAATATGAGATATAAATTAAACACAAAATTTCTTATATTTTATTTCAGACCTCATTTTTCAAAATACTAACCAAAATTAGTATATTAATGTGGCTCAAAATATATAATTCATTAATTTATCTAATTTATCATTAAAAAGTAATAAAATGATTAATGATGTTGTGTTGGTGATTATGTACTTGTATTTTGTGAAGGTATTTGAACGACAGTAATTACTTCGGAGGATTCGAACAAGAAGATTTAGATCAATTATTCAACGCTATGGCATCAAATTACAAATCATGGTGTTCAGGCTTTGCTCCAATGGCGATTGGAGGGGACATGGAGTCAGTGGCAGTACAAGAATTCAGTAGAACATTGTTCAACATGAGACCCGACATAGCACTAAGCGTGTTACAAACAATTTTCAAAAGTGACATGAGACAAATATTATGTCTCGTCACTGTCCCATGTCACATAATACAAAGTATGAAGGACTTGGCAGTTCCAGTCGTGGTGGCGGAATATCTCCACCAGCACGTCGGCGCCGAGTCCATTGTCGAGGTGATGTCGACGGAGGGTCATTTACCGCAGTTGAGCTCGCCGGATGTTGTTATTCCGGTGATACTAAAACACATTCTTCATGATATTGAAGCTTAATATTAATTAATGTGTGGTTGGTGTGTGTTTGTGGTGCATGATTGTATTGTTTAGGTTTTAATAAAGAAGTAAAATATTGAAAGAGACAAAGAGAGTTGCTTTTTGTTTTGCGTCTTTTTCGTAGATGACCAAGAAAAATGGGGTTGGCAACACATGGTTCTATATCAATTATGCATTGTTGTTTATTGTATATTAGTTTTTAATTTAGTTTAGTTTTGGTAGGTGGGGATACCATTTGATAGGTATTGGTATCAATTGTTGTCATCTTTGTATTAATAATGTGGAGATGGAGGCTGTAAATAATGAATAAATAGTTTGTTGTCTTGTTATCATATTTTTCCCAAGTTTATTTTATTCCAACTATTCATCTTTCCTTTAATTGGATTTTTACATTAAACTTTTATATCTTTTTTATCATATATAGATACGATATTTCCTAAAGTGATTTATTTATTTATAATCATAAACCAGTCACTGCAAAATGTTTGTGGAAACAAGGTAACAACTAATAATAAAAAGAGAAAATTAACATATCCTATTAGGGCTGGAAATGAGTCGAGTCGAGTCGAACTCGCCTCAACTCAGTTCGACTCGTTAAGAATTGGCCGAGTTCGAGTTCGAGTTCATGACGAACTTTTTTTCCTGCTCAAACTCGACTTGTTAAGAATTGATCGAGTTTGAGTTCGAGTTCGAGTTTATCTCGAACTTTTTTTCCAGCTCAAACTCGACTTAATAGAAGTTCACGAACATCATGATTCAACTCGTTAGGTTTATCTTGTTAGGTTCAACTCCCTTGTTTTAAATTAATATTTTTTAAATAAAAATATAGAAATAAAATAAAAGTTATAAGATTGAAATTTATACGATGCTAATTTTATTTGTATAATTATTTGTAGAAATATTTTTTCCACTAGAGAATATAAATTATCAATTAAAACTGTTAGATTAAAATAAAATATGATACTAAGATTTAGAGCAAATATTTAAACTTACTCTTAAAGAAAATATAATATATCTCATATATAATCGAGTTGACTCGTGAACCTAACGAGTCGAACTATGTATAGTTCAGGTTCAACTCATTTAGTTAACGAACTTAGTTTTTGGCTCATACTCAGCTCATCTGGTTCATGAACCTAGTTCAAGGATTTAATTTTCTAATCGAGTTTCGAACTATTTTCGAGTTAATTTGGTTCATTGTCAGCCCTATATCCTATAATTAAAGGATTACTTGCTACACTCAACTCATATGCTTCTCTCAGGGACCAAGGATTTTTTTTCTTTGTGATTCTCTCATTCACAAAAAACAAATGTATTAAAATTAATGGAATTAAAAAAATTGATAAAATAGAGAGAGAAAATATTAGAGAGATAGAGATAAAAGTGTGAAGGAGATAGTTGGAGAGAACAAATTAAAATAGAGAATCCTAGTCCTTCTCTCACTGTCTATGAATCTTACTCAACCAACTCATTGGAAAATATCAATTTCTACGAAGATTTTAGCATTGAGGTCCATTTCATGACAACTTGGAGGTACAACACATAATTAACACTTAGAAACACGTAACAAGTTAAAACAATGTTTAAACTTATCATTGATATCTGACTTGGTCGACATATCAGATGAATTATTTGAACTATAAACTCTTTTAAGTAATATTTTTTCATATACAAATAATCCTTTGATTTTATAAAACTTCACGTCAATATGTTTGGTCATATCATACACATGATTATTTTTCAAATTAATTGTAACCTAACTATCACAACCTTATAACCATTAAATTTCTTTAGCATTCTTAACTATTATCTTGTACTCTACTTCATATGTAGACATGGTTATTATATATTGAATGGAAGACTCCCAGCAAATACGTCTGCCTACAATAACAATGATGTGTCTTGCTGTACCTGTAACCTCACCTAATTGGTGATTAAGGTGTTAAAAGTATTGACATGTTTTAAGTTTGATCTTTATACATTTTCAAAAAGGCATTTGTTTAATAGTAAGTTTATCAGTGTCATAGATATATATATATATATATATATTGACTCTTCAATTTATCTCAAGTCGCCCTTTAACATATGAGCTATGTTTCCTTTATATCTTGAATGTCATTGTTATCTGTCTTTTGGCATCATTTTTACACATGATATCAATGTCGACCCATTGTCTTTAAGGTAAGGAATTTTTTTCCATTTTTCAATAAATAAAAAAATTTATTATTAATATTTTAGGTGTGTAAAAGTTAAATTATGGAAATATATCTCATCACTTTAAAAAAAATGCAAACATACTTAAAAAAAAATTAGTAATTGAACTTTTCATTTTTTACTGGGAATGGAGAAAATTATAGAAAATGATATTCTTACTAATACGTTGAACTGTATTCACTATTCACCAATACGATGAATTAACAGTGATTTATTAAAAAAATAATAATGTTTTAAATATATATATATATATATATATATATATATATATATATATATATATATATATATATATATATATATATATATATATATATATATATATATATATATCAAATAATATTAAAAAAAATTGAGATTGGAGACTGATATAAAAATTATGTAACTTCATCACTTTATTAGCCAATATTTTATACTTTATTAACCAATTTTATTTTACAAATAAAAATTATTTTTAATATTTGAGTATTTATTAACCAACTCTATCACTTTACTAACCAACATTTTACACTTCATTAACAAACTTTTTTTTACTACTAAAAATTATTTTTAATATCTCTGTGTTTATTAATTAACATCATCACTTCATTAATCAACATTTTACACTTCATTAACCAATTTTGTTTTACTACTAAAAAATTATTTTTAATATCTGACCATTTATAAACCGAACTATAAATCATATTAACAAACTTTTTACACTCAATTACCAACTTTGTGTTACCACTGTTCATGTTACTATTCACGACTAACGTTTATATTACTACTATTTATGTTACTATTCACGTTATTTGAGAATAGCAAATACAGTGTAGGTGTAAATAATGGTGTGAAATTAGAAGATTATAACTCTATTTTAGGGTTTATTTGAATGAGCTTACAGGTCAAACAATATTATGGTAGTTTCTCCTTCTAATATCATTTGGTTACAATTTAGTCAATTAATCAACCAAAATTGTTATTGGTGGAGAATTTACAGTCTCTGTTCTTTCCGGGAGGGGCTATTAAGGGATCATCCTGCCAATGCCATCCTTGAAGAGTGAGTAATGGTGAGAATAGTCAAGCAAAAGAAGAGAAATAGGGGCATTCTTAGTAAGCATATCATATGGGAGAAATTATGCAAAGAAAATATACTAAGAGTGAGAATAGAATCATGTTGATTGTGGATCCAAATCACTCTTCTAATATCTAAGTGAGCGTATTGGCCTTGTGAATGTACATCTTAATCAAAATATGTTGAGATATATGGATTGGCTTAATTTGGCCTTTTCTCAATACGTTTTGGAACATTTAGGTAGGCTTTGTTATGCATTTTTATTATGAAACTTTTTAATTCATCTCCGAATATGTTAAAGATCTTCTAATGCTCTAATTATAATTATTTTTAAATAATTTTTTGTTAATTTTCTTTGAAGTTTCTTTTCAATAATTATGTATAAATAATTAATATCATATTTTTGAAACGTTAAATTTCTTTTATGCACTTACTCAAACTCCCTAGAAAACATGGCCATTCTTCACAAATTTCAATTCTTAACAATCAATCATACAATCTATTTATTCTATCAACTATATTTTTATCTCAAAGTATAGCAAAATATAACTACATATATTCTCTTTTTTTTTATTGTGTATTATATCTAAAATAGTAAAATAGTAGTATACGAATATTTTGGAATTATTCTCCTGGTATGATGAAAATCAAATCCATAAGAGTACATTTTTAGTGTTAATATTATTTGTATATAAGTTTTTGCTTCCGTTTCATGATATTGTCATAGTTATGTTAAAACTCGATGTTCAATTATTCATTGTTAGGAACCGAATGTTGTGAAACCAGATGTTGCTGTATCAAATGGTGTTAAGTTTGATATGGGAGATAAGAAAATAAAGTTTATCGTGTCATAGTTTATGAAAATTCCATCTAGCGGAAATTCTTGTTGCCTTGCCCGAGTAGACGTTATTGGCGAATGTGTTTGGTAGCGCCAGCCATAAGTTAATTTTTTCTAAAATTGAGAGCGATGAAAATCCAAAAATAGAATTATAGTCGCAACCTTAAAATCTTATGTACGAGTTTTTAGATAAGGAATTTAACCATTTGGTTTTTAATGTTGATTTAGAAAAATATGAAATTGAAAAATTATTAGTTATCTTGAAGAAATACCCAAAAGTCATATGGGACATCATATAAGACCTTAAAGAAGATTTTGCTAAAGGTGGACTATAAGCTTTCTAGAGAGAATAGGGGGGACTAAACTCCAATATGAAAAGAGATGGTGAAAAAGGAGGTCTTGATATTAGAAGATGGTTTAATTTACCCTATTTCAGACAACAAATGGGTTAGTCTCGTTCAAGTAGTGCCAAAAAAAAAGATATAATAGTGATAAAAAATGACAAGGAAGAGTCTGTTGCGACCATAACAATGAAAGGGTGGACATTGTGCATTGAGTATCAAAAATTAACAAAGCCACCCAGAATGACCACTTTCCACTCCCGTTTATCGATCATATATTACAACGTCTAGCCAAAGAGTTGCTTTTCTATTACTTGAATGGATATTTAGAATTTTCTAGATTACTATTCAACTTAGTGATCAAGATAAAACTACCTTCACCTGTCCCTGAGGCACAATATCTTACAAGCAAATGCCCTTCTGGGTATGTAATGCACCTGCAACATTTTAGCATTGTATGATGTCAATATTTTCAAATATATTGGAAGATGTTATGGAGATTCTTATGGAAGAATTATTGGTCTATGATCAGTGCATTTTAATGCATGTTCTTCCATGTTTGTACTTAAGCATTTCTTCGGTTTGTTTTATTTATTTTTATGTTTTAATATGTTTTTATATTTTATTTGATTTTTGCACTTATTTGTTTTTCGTATTAATTTTTCAGCATTAACAGTCTGCACGAAAACGACCATATTTGGAGTTCCAGGAGTCCGATTGAGGCGTTCTAATAATCTCCGGAAAGCTAAGAGAGAGAGATACGACTTTCATGTTGGAGTCGAAGTCAGAATCGGACTGTAGCAGGGCCAGAAAATTCGTTGAAGTTGCAGCACTAGTTTTATTTAAGTTTTGAACCATTAGTTTTGGGTCTGGGTCGTGTGTTTAACCCAGTTGGATTGTAAAACGGGTTGTGTTATTTTCCCATAGGGTAGCAGTCGCGGTACTGTTCATCATCATCACTATTCACGAAAAAATCGAAGCTTGTACGATCCCATGGCGAACTAATCCCTATTGTTGATCTACTGTTCATGTTCCACCGAATCTTTGAGGTTTTATAATTTAATCCCAATTCTTTTCCCTTTCAATAATCTTATATATGTGTTGCATGTTTAATTCGATTCATACATAATATTATTGATTTAATTCGATCAGTTTATGTTCCTTGATCTGTTTCGTGATTTAACGTTGCTTTATCGTTAACTTGCGTATGTCAAATCATGTTTGCTTAATTCATGAGTGCTGAATTCGTTTGCTTAATTCGGATAATAGGAATATAAACCGTATAGCATCAATTGCGCTTATTTATTGTTGTTGTAATCGAATAGGGGATAGAATTCGCTTGGGGATTAGATTTATAATTACCAATGATAAATGGGGAACCCGAACAGTAGAACAGCTTATTTTATAATCACTTTTCAAAATCACTTATTTGCTCTTTTTGTTAAATCGAACCTTAAACCAAACCCTCCTTTAATCGTTATTGTAATTAGTTAATAAGAATAAGAATCCTTGTGACACGATACTTGAGTTAATTTGTCGTCGTACTACGCTTTTTAAAGTTACTCGTTTGTGATCCGTGTGGGACAGCGGATCAAAATTGGCGCCGTTGCCGGGGATTCTTATCGTTATTAACTAACTTTAGAGTCTTATGTTAAGTGTTTGTGCGTTTAGGCCATATGTTCCTCGCGGTTTCGGCCATAACGCCTTTTTTAGTCGAAAAAACTGTTTTTTTGGAAATTGAGTCTGATCGTTAATCTGTTTTTGCCTACTGAGAGCAGAAAAATTGTGCAATCAATACTCCCTTACTCTAGAAGAGTAAAGTAATTCGACCCCAAATCGCCAAATTCATCGTTTTTCTATTTTTAATGCATTTTTTACTGTTTTCACAGAGTCGAAAAAATCCAAAAAAATTCCCAAAATTCTTATTTGTCTTAATTAGATTAAATTTTATGTTTTTATATTTTTATGAATTTATTTTAATTATTTTTCTTCTTTCTCTTTGTTTCTGCCTGTTTGGGACATAGTTGGTATTTCTGTGTTTGTTATTAACATGGCTGAACAAAGAACTTTGAGACAGTTGGCTGCCCCTGATGCAAACTATAATCGTTTATGTATTGAGTATCCCGCAGCTGATGCACCTTTTGAATTGGAATATGGTTTAACACATTTGTTGCCTAGGTTTAATGGTTTTGCAGGTGAGGATCCGCATAAGCATCTGAAGGAATTTCAGGTTGTGTGCTCTGCACCTTCCGAACCTTCACTAGAGGATATTGTCAAACAAATGGCTGCAAATAATCTCCAGTATCAACAACAAATAGATTCTACTCTTCAGACTTTGCAAACACAGATTGGACATCTTGCCACTTTGATGAATGCCATGCAACAAGCTCAAGGATCAAACCAACAACCCTAGGAAGAGCAAACTATTTTTCAAATAGAGTTGCTTTCTGAAACTGTTGATGAAACTTGTACTGATTTGTTTGCAGATGATTTTCCATCATTGTCCGATTTTGATGATGTTTACTTTTGTGATGTTTGTACTGACACTAAAATTTGCTCTGTTTGTGCTGAGATTGAGGCTGCCTTGCAGGTTAATGTTTCTCATGCAAATAAAGTCATACATGAAATTGTTTATGCGGCTGAAGCTCTTGACACCCCGGCTGCCCGGAACAAATCATCCATCGAACAACCACATTCCCAAGAGTTGAAACCAATTCCTGAAAATCTAAAATATGTTTATTTAGAGATGAATGTGAAGCTACCAGTTATAATTTCTTCTAACCTTGATTTTGATCACGAAAATAAGCTTTTGCAGGTTTTGAAGAAGCATAAGAAGACAATTGGGTCGACATTGGCCGACATTCCCGATATTAGCCCGTCCATGATTTTGCATAGGGTCTCAATTGAAGTGGAAGGTGAAACAAAAGTAGTGAGGCATCCCCTTAATCTTTTGATCTCCGAGGTTGTGGAAAAGAAGATCACATGCCCATTCAAAACTTTTACTTATCGAAGATTCTTCTTTGATCCTGGAATAAAAGGCGAAGGCACTAATATAAATTCCAAGTTCAATGGGCATTACCCAAAGCTACTCCATGAGATCCCCACTTTGGAAGAAGAGAATGTAGAAGATATCTCTTTGGGAAAGGCTGCTTATGTGATCACTTATCCTCTATGACTCCTCGGGTGTGTTCTTTCCTTTCTCTCACTCTTATTTTATATTTATGTTCTTTCATTGAGGACAATGTATGTCTTAAGTGTGGGGGAGAGAACCATTTATTTGTTTTGTTTTCTTTCAAATTTTTTGTTTTTTTTTGTTTTCTTGTTTTGTTTTCAGTTTAAAAAAAATATAAAAAAAATATGCATCGTTTGAAAGTTTTAGGCTATAAACTAATTTGAGTCGAGTTTGCGGAGACTTGGGAAAAATTCACAAGATCGGTATCGTTTTAACACCGTAAGTCTCCTGCATATGGAAATTGATTTGAATTTTTTATTATGTTTTAGCCTTAAATTCTCATTCTCTGACAGCTCTTGAGTAGTTTATTTCAGCAGTCGGCACCATCTCTCACACACTTTACGCAGGGAAGCCGATGAATATAAGTGAATGTTCCGAAAATAAAGAAAAGAAAAAAAGAAAAAGGTAATGCACCTTCTAAGTTTGGTGACCATCACCCGGTCACTTAACCGAACGGTTGTGGAACCTTAACAAAAAAATTTCAAGACTCTTTGTTAGTTGGTTCAGCGGTTTCTAGTGATGAACTTGGTAGGGAGGATTACGGTCTGATGCCACGTAAGTACCAGAAACCCGTGCACAAAAGGATCAGAGTCACTAACCGGTCGTCTTGTTATAAGTGTGTGGAGATAACGGGCTTAATGTGATTGCGCCCGAATGAAAAAGAGCAAAAAGGACGAGTAAGTTAGGCTATGATATAATAATATGATATGAATTGGTTTGTGTATTTAGGATGCTTATGTCTGCATAACTATGGTTAGTGTTCTTACGATATCCTTAGTGTGCAAGATTAGTACCTGTCGATGCAAACTTACCCGAAGAAGATTTCTAGCCTAGGATGAGTAACTGTTGATGTATTTGTGCTTTCTTTGTTTTGTTTTTCTTTTTGCTCGGAGTGCAAAAGTTCAAGTGTGGGGGAATTTGATCAGTGCATTTTGATGCACGTTCTTCCATGTTTGTACTCAAGCATTTCTTCGGTTTGTTTTATTTATTTTTATGTTTTAATATGTTTTTATATTTTATTTTATTTTTGCACTTATTTGTTTTTCGTATTATTTTTTCAGCATTAACAGTCTGCACGAAAACGATCATATCTGGAGTTCCAGGAGTCCAATTGAGGCGTTCTAATAATCACCGGAAAGCTAAGAGAGAGAGCTGCGACTTTCATGTTGGAGTCGAAGTCAGAATCGGACTGTAGCAGGGCCAGAAAATTCGTTGAAGTTGCAGCACTAGTTTTATTTAAGTTTTGAACCATTAGTTTTGGGCCTGGGTCGTATGTTTGACCCAGTTGGATTGTAAAACGGGTTGTGTTATTTTCCCATAGGGTAGCAGCCGCGGTACTGTTCATCATCATCACTATTCACGAAAAAATCGAAGCTTGTACGATCCCATGGCGAACTAATCCCTATTGTTGATCTACTGTTCATGTTCCACCGAATCTTTGAGGTTTTATAATTTAATCCCAATTCTTTTCCCTTTCAATAATCTTATATATGTGTTGCATGTTTAATTCGATTCATACATAATATTATTGATTTAATTCGATCAGTTTATGTTCCTTGATCTGTTTCGTGATTTAACGTTGCTTTATCGTTAACTTGCGTATGTCAAATCATGTTTGCTTAATTCATGAGTGCTGAATTCGTTTGCTTAATTCGGATAATAGGAATATAAACCGTATAGCATCAATTGCGCTTATTTATTGTTGTTGTAATCGAATAGGGGATAGAATTCGCTTGGGGATTAGATTTATAATTACCAATGATAAATGGGGAACCCGAACAGTAGAACAACTTATTTTATAATCACTTTTCAAAATCACTTATTTGCTCTTTTTGTTAAATCGAACCTTAAACCAAACCCTCCTTTAATCGTTATTGTAATTAGTTAATAAGAATAAGAATCCTTGTGACACGATACTTGAGTTAATTTGTCGTCGTACTACGCTTTTTAAAGTTACTCGTTTGTGATCCGTGTGCGACAGCGGATCAGTCTACGGATCGAGTATTGATGATTCTCTAGATAATTTAGAAAAGGTGCTTGAAAGATGCGTGAAGGTGAATCAGGTCCTAAATTAGGAAAATGATATTTTATGGTCAAGGAAGACATAATGTTTGAACATTTAATGTCTGAGAGAGGAATACATGTGGGAAAAGCTAAGATATATGTGATAGAAAAATTAACAAATCTCACCTCTGTGATAAAATTTAGGAGCTTCCTAGGCCATGCACGATTATATTGTTGGTTTATTCGAGATTTTTCAAAAATTTCAAACCATTAACAGGGTTGTTGATGAAAGATTTAGAATTTATATTCAACGAGCATTGACTTTAGTCCTTCAACAATTTAAAAGAAGCATTAATCTATGTGTCGATAATGTAACCTCCTTATTGGAGTATTTCGTTTGAGATTATGTGTAATGCTGCAACCTCCTTAAGAACAAGAAGATACACAATATATACTATGCCATTCAGACACTTGACAAAGCACATATCAACTACTCAAAAATGGAGAAGGAACTATTGGTTATAGTTTTTGCAATTGATCAACTTCGATCTTACTTAGTATACTCGAAAATTAAAATTTATATTGATCATGCAACCATTAAGTACCTTTTGGAAAAGAATGATGCTAAACCCAGGTTGGTCTGTTGGATTATGTAGTTTCAAGAGTTTGATTTGGAATTTTGGGATAAGAAAAGGGACACGAAATGTGGTGGTTTATCACCTCTATATATATTGACATACAAGAAGAATAATGAGTTTCCTCTAGAAGACTCATTTCATAGAAATAAGCTTTTTGCACTGGACATGAGTTTGCTGACTTTGTAAAGTATCTTGTAGTCGGAGTCTTACCTCCGGATCATAATTATCAACAAAAGAAAAAATTATTTTATAACATGAAACACTACTATTAGGATGAATCTCTACTTTTTAAGAGAGGTGTCAATAAAGTATTCTGGAGGTGTATCCAAAATGAGGAGATGGAAAATGTGATGAACCATTGTATTTCTTCTCTGAAATTATGTTCTATTGATGAAAAAATGTAGGACACAATGTTGGAACAATGTGTATAACAATGAGTACGCATAACAGAAGACTTAGAAATATTTTCTAAGTTTGGTATTTGGTTCGACGGAAAGGAGCATTCGATAGGGAAGTTTAAACGAAGAATTAGCGCGCGTGGAGCTTCAGGGCGGAAAGAGAGCATGTCGAGCGCAACGTGACATGCCCTGATCGCAGGACCGTTGAGAGCAGTTACTTCGAATTAGTATATATATGAGTCTTAGCGTTTAGGATTGAACTGGTGTAACCAATTTAGTCGATTCCTTATTTTTGAATCTAGTCGATCCTGTGAGTAACCAATTTTTTTTTTTTGCTTTTGGAAAACTAGCACTTGTTTACCAATTTTCACGATAAACAGCAACCTAAATGAACATTCACATTTTCTTGAACTGGTGTCGTCGCGTTTCAATTTTTGGGTACGAAGGATATTTTTCCTACTTCTTTCGCATGTCAAAGTCACAAATGCATTTCTTTTATCCGTATCATTATCGAACCTTCTAATCATAACACCCAAATCCTAGTTCTGTAACCTTTATACGAATCCATTGCAACATGTCTTAATGTAATTCAAACTCTTCTCCATTTTTAAAATGTTCACGAATATCTACCACCTTAGTTACGATAGGAGCTATGAGAGGTGAAACAACTTGAGACACATTAGATTTGAGAATGTTATCGGGATGCACCATACCTAATGTTATAATAAACATAAAACTTATTAACACTTACATAGAACATGGAAGAAGCTGATGTCAAATAAATACAGATAGAAACTGGAATTGCATTTCTGGTTATGTTCAACTACCAATCGGAAGTATACATTCAGTTTTCGCGTAACCTGTTTCCACAATGATAAACAGATTAATGTAAGGAATGAGGATTGAAGTGAATAGATTTTACCTTAAATTCCACTTTCTTGAGCTCCTTTTGATATGAAGAACCACAAAAATGAAGATTTAGAGTGGAGAAATGGATTGAGAATGAAAGGGTTTTTGAGAGGTTTTATGGAAAGAAGAAGAAATGGTTTGATCAAGTTGATTATGTAGGTTACTATTTTAAGCATTATGGATTTTCTATAATATCGGAAGTATACTTTCGGTTATATATGAAATGACAAGGTGTGAGAAAAAATCAATCTTCCCATTCTAAAAACCAAAAACATAAAACTGGTACCGAACCGAAAGTATATCTCCGATTTTGTTTTTATCTTTTGAAGGGTGAAATTACATTTGGTCTATTTTTATAAAATATATGGTGCGAAACGGAAATGCATTTCCAATTTTTGAAGGGCAATTTTAAAATTGCAAAGAATCTTTCTTATGAAGTCCATTAAACAATCGAGTCGGGTCGAACTAATTCATTTATACATCTTAGTTTATCGAACCGAAATGGATTGGACCGGACCGGCTCATTTGACCGCTCTACTCATAATAGACATATTTAAGTTAGATCAAATATCTAATGGTATATATTGTTGTTGCTATTGACTTTTTGTTGTTCCAAATGCCTTTTGTTTTTGATTCTTCTCATAATTATTACAAATGTCTCCTGTCTACTGAATTTGATGGGTAGAATTAGTGGTGTTCCACTTCTGGTATTTTTTTTCCTTTCCAAAAGATATGCGCTTTCAAATCATAAACCATAGTGAATCATTTGGTAAACCAATCCAGCCTATCTCCAATCTTATTGTTAGCATAGAATATCTTTTAGTTTGGTTTGAATATCACAAAAGAAATAAAGCAAATTAAATGATTTTTTTAAAGTTGTTTAAGAGACGAGATTTCATTACTTTAAAAATAATAAACGAGATGTCGCAGATTTAAATCTCCGCTAAAATATTTATATGTCTTCGTGCACAGTTATCAACTTAATAGTCTTAGTCTATATTTGATTTCACATTTGAGACATCTAAAATTGATATTGACGTGTCGGGTTGATCTCGAATAGAATTAATTATACTTTTCAGAATTTATTTTACTTGAAGCTAAGATTTGTAGCTTTTAATTAAACGTAATTTTTATACTGAAATTTATTTTTAACTTACTTTTATAAAAAAATTTCCAAACATAAATCACTTTACCTTTAACTAACTTTTACCTAAAATCAATTATACATAATCAATTCACTCAAAATCAAATACACATTTAACAACACATTGGCGGTGATGCTAGTTGTAAGTTGTAACTTGTTGTGTTCCGAATAACATTTTCCATCTTGAAAATTCTTGCATCCTGGCAGAAATGATGGTTGAAAATTATGTGAGGATGCCAAAAGGTTACTTGTTGAATGAAATGAACATGGCCTACAAAAGCAATCCAGCTGTTTCATTACCAACACCAACCGCTCAGTGGTCCCACAATATGAAAACCAGACGGTACTAAACAATAATAGTAATAATTAATAAAAAGACACATAAACCATTTGTAGCATTAGCTAAAGTGTCACTAAAAATATTAAATTCTCCGATATCACATGCGTCTATTGGCCTAAAAACGGGTCCCAAGCCAGACTAGATCTAGCACTATGGCCACGGCACTATACTGTACATTCTGTTTTTTCTTCAAATTAAGAAAGTTTAATGCAAGTTGAGTTTTCTTTTATAATATACAGTAACACTCTATGATATGTTTTATATTTATTTTAAAAAATGGATGGTATAATTAATGATTATATATTAAATTATTATTTGTTTAAGAATTATAAAAATGTAATTATTTATTTTTTTAAAAAGTAATGTTTTAATGAAGGATATATTTAATATAATAAATCATTTTAGAAATTTATAAAGAATTTTATATTGAAAAACATCCAAAAAAATCTTATAATGAGAGGCAAATGGGAGTAATAGCTAAAGTGATATGATTTTAGTATCTGATTTATTTTATGTACTAAATAGTTATTATATTAGTATTACTTTAAAATGGTAATCTCTCTACTTCATTTATTAAGTGTCTTTTAATTAATGTATGAACATTTCTTTTGACAAAGTTTATAAACGCATGACTTCTATTATAAATTTTTTATATTAAATATTATTTCTATTTTTTATTATAAATCGTTTGAACTTTTCACACATGTTAGAAAAATAATAATTATTGTATAAAATAAAAAATTAAGAAGGATTTTATAAAATTGTCTTTCATTAATGACATATTGAAGATAAATTTACATAATTAAAAGAAAAGAGAATAATAAATATTTAAGAATATAATAGAGAAAATATCATTAATTATTCATTGGATTGGTAAAACGACTTGTATTTAAATATAATTTTTTTTCTCAATCAAAAAAAAAAAAATATAATTTTTTTTCTAAAACAACTTATAATAAAAAACATAGGGAGTATAATATTGTTATTCTTTTGGTTAAATTTTACGTACTATTCCCCTTAATTAAAAGTTATTATAACATCTATTTATTACTCTCTCCGTCGCATAAAAAAATGTCTCATTTCCACATCTTCTTTGTCTCAAAATAATTGTTATTTGGTAAGAGTCTCACATCGGATAATATATAGTCTAAACATGTATTTATAAGTAGGGACAATCTTCACCCTACTAACCGTACCCATTTTTCTGACGAAACAAACACTAAGACCAACATATCAAACAAATACTCCTATAATTGATGTTATCAAATATAATTTGAGAATGAATAATTAAAAAGGAAAGAAAAACATTATTAATAAGAACTCTAACAATTGGCTACCATTTTTTCTTTATGCTGACAAAAAGTTTTCTAATAAACGCATCTTATTTATAAATACTCTAAAATAATACTTGTAATTCCTATGAAATTTGCTCAAGAAGTTTATTGATGGTAAACTTAAACCCATTCAAACCATCCACAATCAAATACTGTTTTCATTATTGGGTGATTAGAACAATTAATTACCTGTAGGGAAGGCAACAACTTTTGGAACCACACACTGTAAATTTTTTGAAAACAGTCCGAATATTCCTGAATCAAAACACAAGTTTAATCAAGAAGTCTTAATCAACATTATCAATATATTAGTACTCACATAATACATGAACATGACTTCAAAAATTCAAGTTCAAAACATGACTTCAAAAATTAAACAAAAGTTTTCAATAGTTTATTAGTATCCGGGCATCCGCGTCAAACAAGCATCAATACTTAAAAATTTCACCTCAAGCATGCTCAATACAAGCGGAAACTGTTATAACATAGTTTGGTTCTAATATTATCTTAGTGTTTTGATGATAACAAATTAAATAAATTTTGTATAAGTAAATATGATACTCTAATTATATATCTCTTATTTCAGAAGAAGTTCTAAACATATGTTGAAGTTCAAGCAAAACAAGTACCATCAGAACTTGGACTACATACAAATGCTGAAAATCAGTCACGCTGAAGTCTAAAGAAACTTCTTCAAGCACCGACCGCTGAAGCATAAATTCTGATAAATGTTATCTCTACAAAGTCAGAAAGAAGTTTTCTTAAAGAAATACAAAGATAAAATACCCTGACAGAAGAAAGATTACCGTTGGAGACATAATGATTATTAACGGCTAAAAGCGGATTTAGTAACAAGTCTTAAGAAGCTTGGAAAGCAAGTTTATCCAAGATAACACGCAAACATGAAAGACTAAGCTAGCCTATTATCCAGCATCAGACGAAATCTTCAAAACGCTATAAATAGAAGATCATTTAAAAAAGAAAATATATACAATACAAGAGAGCTCATACATGATATAAACAACACACGCAAGATACAAGCAAGCTCGTTCAAAGAAATTTCTCATACTTGAACACTTATACTGAAAGAAAATATTTTTGTTCAAAGTATCAGTTGAGAGTTCATCTTCATTGTACTAAACTTAGTGAAAAATCACAGTTGTGATACAGCTTAGATTAAGAAGCACTTAAGATCACTTGTTAGAAATTTTGTTTGTAATTGTTTCTTGAGTAAACCAAGTTGTGGTTAGGATTCTCAAGAAGTCAAAGGTTATAATTGTTTCTTGAGTAACCAGTTGTGGTTAAGATTCTCAAGAATTCAAAGTTTGCATTCCTTGAGTAACCAAGCTGTGGTTAAGATTCTCAAGAAGACGTTGGTTGTTGCGTTCGTGGATTGTTGTAATCAGTTTTTGATTAGTGGATTAATTCCTCGACTGAGAGAGGCGAAATCACCTTGGCGGGTGGACTTGAGTAGTTGAGTTATAACGAACCTGGATGTCATACCCCAAATTTGTCCTACCCTTCTAATGTTAACTGGCTTACACTTCGCATTCATGTGCATCTCACCATTAGGGCACTAACATTGATCATGCATCATTAACCAAATAACATGGCACTGGGATCAAGGATTTATAAAGCCTAGGGCTTCATATTAAGTTTGAGGCGTTCATGGCAACTAAAGTCTTATCCTTCTGATGTTTCCAGCGGTGAAGTGGGAGATCAGGGTTTATTTTCCTATGGTTGACCAAAGGTAAAGTTTTCACCTGTTGAGTCTGGGCTTGAGGAAGCTTCCAACTAAGGATCGTCGAATTAGGTTTTGAGATCATTGATAAACCATGGTGCAAAAGGATGAACTTGAAGATCGCATTGTACTCAGAGAGTCATCCGTGCTAACGTTTGTTACTTGATACGCAAGTTTGGTTTGAATTGGTTAGCATTGAGTTAAAGGATTCATTAAAGATCAGGTTGATTGGAATTGTTCATTGATATGTGGAGTGGATTTGAGTTCAAAGACGATTAAGGTTCTTAAGTAGTTGCATGGGATTATTGATGAAAGTTACAAAATTCAAGTTCTTCATAATGTTATTGCAATTATTTACCATTAATTCAAGATCTATCCATTTCATGAGTCATTGGTTTGCAAAAGGGATTGAAGTTCTAATTGAAAGCCAATTCATAATTCAAGGACTATTCGAGCATTCACGGTTCAAATGTTATTCAAGTGTGTTCATGTTCAAAATTTTCATCTTTTCAAAATTCATTCAACAATCATTCAAGACTTATACAAAACCCAAGTCAAAACTCTACAAGTGCAAATATCCATTACAAAAATCCTATATCATATACCAAAGTCCACATTTCAATTACAGAGGCCAAGCCCATTACAAAAACTACACAAAAACCGCTACTGTTCCTAATCCTAAATGGTGTGCTGGCTCGTGTTTCCATCTGGTAAGCCATGTCTTCAAAGTTTCAAGCCATAAACCTGAACTGACGGCATACCATAGGCTGCCAACCTCACTTGCTTCACAAATTCACTTCATAAACCTACATCATTCACAATATCTTGATCCAATTTTCCTCTTCATAACTCAACCAAAATGAAAATACTAACATTCATCATGAGTAAGAACTACAGCAAAATGAGATTCCCTTTTTACAATATCCAAGCATTCTCATCCAACCGATTCGAGCAATACAGTTTCTAATAAGTACATTCGACATACAAAGCGACTTGAGCCAACCTTCACAGCACTATTCAGTCAACAAGGAACCATCAACAGCCAAACAGAAAAATAACTGACATAACAGAATTCAGAAAAACAGAATATAACCAACCTTCATAATCATTCAATCTCCACCCTTAACCCACAACCGAATTCATCTAATCCAAGGGTTCTAAAGCCTTTTAACCTTTAACTAACACTCCCTAACTGAATCGCAACTAACTCATAATCAACTTCAATCCCCACCATCCAATCACTAACCGAAATTCAAAATCCAATGGCTAACAACCCCTCACACTCTAACTGAATCTCAGAACTTCAACCTATATAACTGAACCTCTCTCACTGATTCAAGACACGCCATTTTTCACCTTCATTCTCTAACCAATTCCCTTCATCTTCTCCCTTCTCACTCTCTGCAACTCCATCACCTCCATATAGCCTCAACCATCACTTCTTCAGTCCCATTCTCTTCTTCTTCTCCACCATCACCCGCAACCTTCACCATTTTTTGCACTTCAATCTCATCATCATCTCCATGAAAAGAAACAGAAAAAGGAGAAGGAGAAGAATCGTATAACAGAAAAAGCAATAAAAAAAACTCACCATAACAGAATTCTTGAGCTCCTCCATAATCTTCAATCTTCAAGCTACATCATCATCTCTATATCTTCGTCATCTTCGAGCTCCAACCAATTCTTCACTCTTCGATCATCTCTTCATCAATCACCAACATCCAGCGTTCTTCATCATCACCGGTATCATCATCATCAAACCGCGATTTCAACATCATCACCAGTATCATCATCATCAAACCGCGATTTCAACATCATCTTCAACGCATCTCGTCGACGATTTCGCCACCATCGCGAACCCTCCGGTCTTAGCACCATCAACAACACGATCTCAGAACAAGATTGAATCGGAGAGGAGACGATGAACAGCGAGGGAGATCACGAAATCGAAAGCAGACTCGAGTTTGTATGAGAGAGATTATGAGAGATGAAGAGGTGATGGAGCGAAGCGACACTATTCACGGCGGCATTGAGGTTTGCTTCGTCAGAGAATATGAATTACTTCGCCGCGCCGCCGCCGATTGAGTAAGGGGAAGAGAGAGTTCAGAGAAGCGACTTCAAAGGTCACACATTTGACCTAATCCTCTTCTCTTGATTAATTGTTATTTTTCTTTTCTTATTTTTCGTATTTTTTATTATTTTAATTGACAAATTAAAAGATTTTTGAATCTGGATCGAAAATAACCTTTGGGCCGAGTTGCTATGCATCCCTAGGCCCATGCATTCTTTGATAATTCTTGCACAAAATTCTGCAATAACAAAAAATCTTTACAAAAACAATTGCTGGGCCGATCTGAGTGGGCCCTGCGCCCAGTTTCAATTCACCATCCTTGTTTTCATCTTGCCCCCCCCCCCCACCCCCCCCCCCCCCCCCCCCCCCCCCCCCCGGCTCTATATTTTAGCTAGTGAAATTTAGTTTTTACTTAGTCTTTTCCCATTATTTTTAGGCAATAAAATTGCTAATTTTCTTCCTCTTATTTTAGACCTTTAATACACAATTTTTGACACAAAAAATAATCCATAAAAAAATATTAATTTTAGGCCGATTATTTTAGTCCTTTTGTTTGATTTGTAATCCAATTTCTCCCATAAAAATCAATATAAAAATAGTAGTTTTTTAGTTTAATTTTGCACTAATACTTGAATCATTTTCTTTATGTTTTGTACCATTTCCATGCTAATTTCTGTATAATTTTTGGGTGACTTTGTTGCTTAATTTTGGCCATATTTTCGGCCTATTTTGGTATTATTTTCATGTCTCCTTTATTCCTAACCTTAGGTAGAAACCATGATGACATTAGGTAGAAATTCCCTTCATATTAGGCTAGTTTACTTAAGCTAGTTTCTTTTCCTTTTCAACACTAAAACATCTAAAAATACTTGAATAAACTCCCATAAAAAATACCAAGAAAACGCATAAAAAATGACTAATAAATACTTTGACTAATAAAAAGGGAATGATAGCTTGTAACTTCTCTTGCTTAAGGGATGTTCGAGTGCTTGGAGCTCCCTTGCTTAAGGGTTCCATTCAGGCGTGAGTTCCCAATCTTTAAAAAACACAAACCAAAGAGTAACTCGAGTTTCCCTTGCTTAAGGGATTTCCTCGAAACACTCAAACTCTCTCTCTCTCTCTTCTCTCGCTTTCTTAAGGGCACCGTTATTTCCGCTCCATTGCATCCTAGGCTGTCCCCTTATGCAAGAGCGCGAACGTTAACGCCGCCCAACTAAAAAACACAAAAACAAACAAAACTATGGAGCCGAACTACGGCGCTCTGATTCCCGAAAAGGATACGTAGGCATCAAGTCGCGGGGCTTGAACGAGCACACTTGTTTATAAACCTTATTTTCCCCGTGTTTCTTTTCTTTCTTTTGCATGCATTCCCTTTGCATTAAGCTTTAGATTTATACACCCTTTAGATAGAAACAAACATAGGTGGATACCATCGAGTACGATGGGCGCGAGGGGTGCTAGCACCTTCCCCTCGCGTAACCGACTCCCGTACCTTGATTCTCTGGTCGCAAGACCCTGTTCCTTCCCTTTGTTAGGTTTTCTGATATCCCTTTCCCTTATGGGATAAATATATTGGTGGCGACTCTGTTCATTTTTCGCGAGCGTGCGACAGCTGGCGACTCTGCTGGGGAAACCTAAGCAAGTCGATCCTAGCCTTTGTTTGTTTTATTTTATTGGGTGTTTATTTGTTTTATGTCTATATCTTGTATATATGTTTGCATGTTTATTTTCTGCTTGCATATCATGTTTATTTCTGCTTGCACATCATGCATATGGATTATATTTTGTGTTCCTTGGGGTCTTCTGTTCTGTTTTGCAGGTGGGGGGTTTTTGTGAGGTAAAAGGCCCACTACCCAGGCCAAGTGACACATAGGATTAGCGTGGATGCTCATGTTGACTCCCGTAGCGCTTGCTATGGCTGAGATTGACATGGGGTACCACAACTGGGCGAGGTTCTTTCATGGAACACTGTGTCTGGCACGCTTGCTGCCTCAAACACTTTGTACCCCATGGGAACTGTAGACCCTAGTGACCATTAGGGACCACTTGTCCGTGTCTAGACTACATACCTGTGAGATTGGGGTGGGACAGGAAACCTTGGCTCCTACATACCATTGCTTCTTCATAGTTGAGGTCAGACCTTTATTTGGTCTGTTCTCATGGTGCTTGATATTCTGGTATTCAAGAAGGCGTCGAACCTTTGATCCTGTGACATTTGGCCTGCAAGGAGGTTTTATATCAGTCGTTCAGAGGATTGTACATATGCTACTCAGATTATGTGGACCCTTGATCCCATGTTTGCATTGCATAACATCATTGTTTTATCCACTTCATTTGTGAGGAATTCTAAAGTCTATTTCCAAAAAAAAGAAATGAAAAGAAAAAGGAAATAGAAAAGAAGGAAAAAAGAAAAGAAAAGATATTATATACAAAAAGGCTTGGATTCCAAAAGAAAAAAGAAAAAAAGGAAAGTGCGAAAAGACTTTAGAATTCCTCGGAAATGAAACATTGCATTCACATCATATTGCATTTCATGGTTCCATATCAGAGGCTAATTGGGGTCCCTTCTTCAGATTTCTGCTTCTTCAACAAATTTGACTTCCCTACATCCGTAGCATACAAGGATTAATCAGAAGAGAATCATGGACCGTCTTGAACAGAATCAGGCTGAACTTCGTAAAGACTTGGATACTATGGGGGAAAGGATGACCCAACTCTTTGAGACACTCCAGGTTGTTCTTCAAGGACAAGAAGAGCTAAGACAAAGTGTTGCTAAGTTGGCTAATGGTACTCCTACTACTGTTGCTAATGGGGGATCAAAATCTGTGCCCGTGGAAGTTCCAAATAAGGAGGACTCACATCATGAGAACGATTCTGAACTCGAAGCTTTCAAGTTCCCAATCGAGGAAAATGAGAGAAAATTCCATCTCCTAGAAGAAAGATTGAAGGCTTTAGAAGGTCGAGGCTCCTCTGGTTTGAATGCTATTGATTTGTGCCTAGTGCCTGATATCAAAATTCCTGCTAAGTTCAAAGTTCCCAGTTTTGAGAAATACAAGGGTACCACTTGTCCGATGAGTCACATTAAGGCATTTTGCAATAAGATGGCTCCGTATGCAGAGAATGATAAGCTTCTAATGCACTTCTTTCAGGATAGCCTAAGTGGGGCATCCCTTGAGTGGTATACACGACTTGAACGAACTCATGTCCGCACATGGGATGAACTAGCAGAGGCTTTTCTCAAGCATTACAAGTACAACAGTGACATGGCTCCTACTAGGCTACAACTCCAAAGTTTAACTCAGAAGGTTGATGAGTCTTTTAAAGAGTATGCTCAAAGATGGAGAGAATTAGCTTCCAGAGTTCAACCTCCTCTTTTGGAACGAGAGCTTGTAGACATGTTCATGAACACCCTGAAAGATCCTTATCTGAACATGATGATTGGGTGTGCTTCCTCCGAATTCTCAAGTTTGGTTGTCGTAGGAGAACGAATTGAAAATGCTTTAAAGATGGGTAAAATCCAAGATATGGTCAATGTTCCTGAATTCACTGAAGAAGAGAAAAGTGAAACAAATGCAACTTCAGAGAATGGAGAAGAAGAACTCCCTGCTTATCCTCAGGTTCATGTTCTTAACTACCAACAACAACAAGGTCCACGAAGGCCGAGAAGACCACCAAAAAAGATTGACCCGATTCCTATGACTTATAGTCAACTGCTCTCCCATTTACTCAATGAATCCTTGGTCGAATTAAGGGAGTCTAAGCCCCCTCCAACACCGATTCCTCAAGGATATGACTTAAATGCCAAGTGTGAGTACCATTCTGGGACATCCGGACATTCAACTGAGGATTGTAATATTTTGAAACACAAAGTCCAAGATCTCATCGACTCCAAAGCGATATCATTCACTCCAAATGGTCTTCACATAAATTGAAAGGTTCATGGGGCTCCCGATCGAGGGATAAGCAAGACGTACTCTTATCTTGAGCATTGCATCATTCGCATTGCTCGAATCCCTTAAAGCACTACAAATTCCTAGGTGATTTCGTCAGAATCTTCTTCCGTGTGATAATCAAGAGTGTTCTTCGCAATGCTTCTCATTCTCAAGGTTCTACTTCATATATCCGTTGCCTTTTCTCAGGATCTCCTTCTCAGTGGCCTTGCCAGTTAACAGAGACAAGAAGAACATGAGAAACAAATTGATGTGATTCTATTGCCTTGTGCTCATTCGTTTCCTTGTCTGTTGGAATCACAATTGGTTAAGATTCTAGTATTGGGTCTTCTTCACCACAAGTAGCTCTCTTGAGTTGATGATCATACAAGATTCTTCCCATTTATGATGGCGATTACTACTATAGAAACTATGCTTGGGGCTCCCGCACGAGGGATAAGCAAGACGTACTCTTATCTTGAGCATTGCATCACTTGCATTGCTCGAATCCCTAAAGTAAGGCAAAAGTTTACAACTCTTGGGTGACTTCGTTGGAGTTTTCTTTTGAAGTAATCTGAAGTATTTGGAAAGAACTGCAAAAAGTATTCAAGATCAACTAGTCCAGACGGAGTCAAGCCTCCTCAACAATGGCAATCATCAATCATTTCTGCATTTTCATTTGTAGTTTTCCTTGTTTTGTTAAATGTTTCTTCCATGTAAAACTTGTTTGTTTTTTAATGAAAATAAAAATGCATTGCATATGCTAGTTTCGAATCAATCCATTCGTGTTCACTCATATCTTTCTGTCTATCGATATCAAACTCTGGATTAAGCAAAAATATCAAAAGGAGAATGATGAAAAAATAAAAACGCAAAATCTTTAATCATGTGCTTTTGAATAAAACCCCGCTGAGGATGTACAGGCATTGTTTCAAATCCCCAAACACTGGAGATATAAGGGAGATAGACCATCGTTAACCCCTTTGAGCCTTGAAGTAGGAGTTTCTTTTCTATACAAAAAAAAAAAACCCTCACATTTAACCCAGGGGCAGGGTAGCGTTCAATTAATCTGATCGAGCAATCAAAATTCATCAGGAGTGTCCATCCAAGGATACAGCAATGGTTATCTTTCAAAAGTTTGAGGAAACTCAATACCACAATGATAATCCTTCATCAATCAAAGAATGAGGCAGTCACAATTACCTCCAACAGATCAGAGATTCAGGATCACACGACTTGTTCAAAAGGAGGTGAATCAAAAAAAAAAGAAAGAAAGAAAAGCCCGCTAAGTCAACAACTTGAAAACAAGTGACTTAGGCGAAAATTAGGGCATCCCGCTGGACTCCAAAATAAAATTCAAAAGAATTTGTCCAGGCAAAAGTTAGGGAAACAAAAAGAAAAGCAGAAGCGAAAAACGAGGAACAAAGTTGTGTGATCAGACACCAAAAAGAAAGTGAGTGACTACCATGTCCAAGAAGACTTCATTGATTCCTCAATCATCTCAAACTCCTCTTGAAGGATGAATGCTCGTATCAGGTTAAATTGAACTTAGGACTGGAGAACATCACGAAGAATGGGTGGGTTAGGTTAGACTTTGAGCCTTAAATCCTTTCTTTCTAAAACCGTGAACCAGGCCACGTTACAACCCTTAAAAGACCTAATTGAAGCAGGGTTTATTTCAAAAGCAAGCTGTGTAAAACTGACTCCTAGATATTGCTTACCATTCATGTTGATATCGATGTGACAAATAATTCAAACACTGAATGTCACAACTTTGTTTCAAAAACTTTGATCTCGAAGCTAGCATAAGCATTGCATTAGGATTATCATCTTCAAAACAAATATCTTTTACTTGTGAATAAACACTTGACATCAAGGAATATCAAACAATGAAAAACTGCAGAAAAAAAGTTGATCGATTCCATGAGCCATTCACTTCAAAGGCTGATTACTCCAAGGGGCAAGTTGTGTAAAGACTCTGTCAACTGAGGCATCCATTCACCATTTGTCAATCTGGGGCAATCAAGTCGAGGAATCCCTCTTGAGTTCAACCAACCTGGGGCAATCATGTCGATAAATCTCTTCAAACTTTGATCAATCTGGGGCAATCAAGTCGAGGAATCTCTCTTGAGTTCAACTAATCTGGAGCAGTTACGTCGAGATTCGACAAATCTCTCCAAGGACCCTTTGAGGAAGATTCCTTCATGGGTCGTGAAGCTTGGGGCACAATCTTCTGAGTCACATTGCCTCTCTCCGATCATAGGAGTTTATTTCTCCTGGAACTTCGGTCTCTCCCCAAGCACATGAGTTTATTTCTCATGGGAGTTGTCCCATTCCCCCGATCTGGTCTCCTCTTCTGAAGTTCTCATCCTCAACATGGTGAATCGAGGGAATCTCCTCAAGCTCACCATCCCCAAGCAATTCAAGATGTAGGGAAGGTCAGATTAAGTCACTTCCTCCCCAACAAAGCTACATTTCAACCCTCAGTGCAGTTGCCAATGATCTTTGGTACTACAGGGTTTCCAACACCGATTCATATTGATAGCTCAAGACAACAAGCAATGGACCCCAATAATCATGCTTCTCCATCACTCTAACGCCTTTATTTGGCACTTTTGCATATAGAATTCATTGCATATAACATTGCATCCTCAAAAGCGTAGCATTTCCATCAAGGTGGAGCATTACGCCATACAGAAAAATTCAAACATGCATACAAAGCATAAGCCAGATAATACAAATCAACATTCAATCAAGACGATGATACATCCCCACAGAAAAGTTGTCCTTACAAACTCTGATTGATATCTGCTACTACATCACAAATCTCCTCAAACCATGGTGCCAATACCTGGTATTCTCAATCCCAAAAAGAAATCTTATCTTCTCTCTCCTGTCTTTCTTCGTCAGAATCGTTGTCTCCGAGGTTATTTCCCGTGTGCTGCGTGAAGATTAGAGTGTGAGTGAGGGTGGGCATTCAACCCACCTCATTTTTCAATCATTTGAATAACCATACTTGGTGTGTGGCAATTCGAACGATTGCCGCTCTTGATGAGTTACACCCCGCCTTTGGCCTGAGGGATTAATGTAATTCTTATGCTTCGCCAGCATCAATATCTTCGTGATTATGTCTTTTGATCAAGTCTAGTCGTGACTAGTCTCCGTGATCTCTTCCCTCGTATGGGAAAACTTTTAGATCCAACCCCCGTGTTGTGTATTCTTTGCCTTCCGTCCTGGCAAACCATTTCAAAACTAATTTCCAACCTCAGTGTTGATATTAATTCTTTCTTCCTTTGACCTCAGTGTCGATACCTTTCTTTCCCAACCTCAGTGTTAACGCTTATCCTTTCCTTGTCCAACCTCTGTGTTGATGCCTATCACTCCTTCACCGACCTCCGCGTCGATGCCAATCGTCATTCACAACCTCAGTGTTGATGTTTATCTTTCCTCGTCCCAACCTCAGTGTTGATGTCCTCGACCTCAGTGTCGACGCCTTTCCTTTCACAACCTCAGTGTTGATGTCCCCCAACCTCAGTGTTGACATGCTCCAACCTCAGCGTTGATATCCTCCAACCCCAGTGTTGATGTTTATCCTTTCTGTCAATTCTTGTGGATCGTAGGTCCGTTGACCTTATCCTCATCTTTTTCATTTCCTGTGGATCGTAGGTCCGTTGACCTTATCCTCATCTTTTTCATTCTTGTGGATCGTAGGTCCGTTGACCTTATCCTCATCCTTTTCATTCTTGTGGATCGTAGGTCCGTTGACCTTATCCTCATCTTTTTCATTTCCTGTGGATCGTAGGTCCGTTGACCTTATCCTCATCTTTTTCATTCTTGTGGATCGTAGATCCTATCATTCCATCGAACCCGTATTTACAAATCACAGTTTCATACAACAATCATTCCCTTTGAGAACCTTGTATTGGCACCACTGCTACGTTACAAGCTATCTTCATTCGTCCAATTACTCACTGTAAATTCTTCCACCAGAAAAACAAAAAGAATCTCTTTCCCCAGCAGATATCAAAACAAAAACAAAAAATAAGGATAACACTTACACCATCATTTCAGGACAAATTTCAGGTCTTGATATTTAATCATCTTCTACCTTGAATGCTCGAAAGGCTGACGCCAATCTCACCTTCAGGTTTAAGACGATTAAATAGGGGCAGCTGTCATACCCCAAATTTGTCCTACCCTTCTAATGTTAACTGGCTTACACTTCGCATTCATGTGCATCTCACCATTAGGGCACTAACATTGATCATGCATCATTAACCAAATAACATGGCACTGGGATCAAGGATTTATAAAGCCTAGGGCTTCATATTAAGTTTGAGGCGTTCATGGCAACTAAAGTCTTATCCTTCTGATGTTTCCAGCGGTGAAGTGGGAGATCAGGGTTTATTTTCCTATGGTTGACCAAAGGTAAAGTTTTCACCTGTTGAGTCTGGGCTTGAGGAAGCTTCCAACTAAGGATCGTCGAATTAGGTTTTGAGATCATTGATAAACCATGGTGCAAAAGGATGAACTTGAAGATCGCATTGTACTCAGAGAGTCATCCGTGCTAACGTTTGTTACTTGATACGCAAGTTTGGTTTGAATTGGTTAGCATTGAGTTAAAGGATTCATTAAAGATCAGGTTGATTGGAATTGTTCATTGATATGTAGAGTGGATTTGAGTTCAAAGACGATTAAGGTTCTTAAGTAGTTGCATGGGATTATTGATGAAAGTTACAAAATTCAAGTTCTTCATAATGTTATTGCAATTATTTACCATTAATTCAAGATCTATCCATTTCATGAGTCATTGGTTTGCAAAAGGGATTGAAGTTCTAATTGAAAGCCAATTCATAATTCAAGGACTATTCGAGCATTCACGGTTCAAATGTTATTCAAGTGTGTTCATGTTCAAAATTTTCATCTTTTCAAAATTCATTCAACAATCATTCAAGACTTATACAAAACCCAAGTCAAAACTCTACAAGTGCAAATATCCATTACAAAAATCCTATATCATATACCAAAGTCCACATTTCAATTACAGAGGCCAAGCCCATTACAAAAACTACACAAAAACCGCTACTGTTCCTAATCCTAAATGGTGTGTTGGCTCGTGTTTCCATCTGGTAAGCCATGTCTTCAAAGTTTCAAGCCATAAACCTGAACTGACGGCATACCATAGGCTGCCAACCTCACTTGCTTCACAAATTCACTTCATAAACCTACATCATTCACAATATCTTGATCCAATTTTCCTCTTCATAACTCAACCAAAATGAAAATACTAACATTCATCATGAGTAAGAACTACAGCAAAATGAGATTCCCTTTTTACAATATCCAAGCATTCTCATCCAACCGATTCGAGCAATACAGTTTCTAATAAGTACATTCGACATACAAAGCGACTTGAGCCAACCTTCACAGCACTATTCAGTCAACAAGGAACCATCAACAGCCAAACAGAAAAATAACTGACATAACAGAATTCAGAAAAACAGAATATAACCAACCTTCATAATCATTCAATCTCCACCCTTAACCCACAACCGAATTCATCTAATCCAAGGGTTCTAAAGCCTTTTAACCTTTAACTAACACTCCCTAACTGAATCGCAACTAACTCATAATCAACTTCAATCCCCACCATCCAATCACTAACCGAAATTCAAAATCCAATGGCTAACAACCCCTCACACTCTAACTGAATCTCAGAACTTCAACCTATATAACTGAACCTCTCTCACTGATTCAAGACACGCCATTTTTCACCTTCATTCTCTAACCAATTCCCTTCATCTTCTCCCTTCTCACTCTCTGCAACTCCATCACCTCCATATAGCCTCAACCATCACTTCTTCAGTCCCATTCTCTTCTTCTTCTCCACCATCACCCGCAACCTTCACCATTTTTTGCACTTCAATCTCATCATCATCTCCATGAAAAGAAACAGAAAAAGGAGAAGGAGAAGAATCGTATAACAGAAAAAGCAATAAAAAAAACTCACCATAACAGAATTCTTGAGCTCCTCCATAATCTTCAATCTTCAAGCTACATCATCATCTCTATATCTTCGTCATCTTCGAGCTCCAACCAATTCTTCACTCTTCGATCATCTCTTCATCAATCACCAACATCCAGCGTTCTTCATCATCACCGGTATCATCATCATCAAACCGCGATTTCAACATCATCACCAGTATCATCATCATCAAACCGCGATTTCAACATCATCTTCAACGCATCTCGTCGACGATTTCGCCACCATCGCGAACCCTCCGGTCTTAGCACCATCAACAACACGATCTCAGAACAAGATTGAATCGGAGAGGAGACGATGAACAGCGAGGGAGATCACGAAATCGAAAGCAGACTCGAGTTTGTATGAGAGAGATTATGAGAGATGAAGAGGTGATGGAGCGAAGCGACACTATTCACGGCGGCATTGAGGTTTGCTTCGTCAGAGAATATGAATTACTTCGCCGCGCCGCCGCCGATTGAGTAAGGGGAAGAGAGAGTTCAGAGAAGCGACTTCAAAGGTCACACATTTGACCTAATCCTCTTCTCTTGATTAATTGTTATTTTTCTTTTCTTATTTTTCGTATTTTTTATTATTTTAATTGACAAATTAAAAGATTTTTGAATCTGGATCGAAAATAACCTTTGGGCCGAGTTGCTATGCATCCCTAGGCCCATGCATTCTTTGATAATTCTTGCACAAAATTCTGCAATAACAAAAAATCTTTACAAAAACAATTGCTGGGCCGATCTGAGTGGGCCCTGCGCCCAGTTTCAATTCACCATCCTTGTTTTCATCTTGCCCCCCCCCCCCCCCCCCCCCCCCCCCGGCTCTATATTTTAGCTAGTGAAATTTAGTTTTTACTTAGTCTTTTCCCATTATTTTTAGGCAATAAAATTGCTAATTTTCTTCCTCTTATTTTAGACCTTTAATACACAATTTTTGACACAAAAAATAATCCATAAAAAAATATTAATTTTAGGCCGATTATTTTAGTCCTTTTGTTTGATTTGTAATCCAATTTCTCCCATAAAAATCAATATAAAAATAGTAGTTTTTTAGTTTAATTTTGCACTAATACTTGAATCATTTTCTTTATGTTTTGTACCATTTCCATGCTAATTTCTGTATAATTTTTGGGTGACTTTGTTGCTTAATTTTGGCCATATTTTCGGCCTATTTTGGTATTATTTTCATGTCTCCTTTATTCCTAACCTTAGGTAGAAACCATGATGACATTAGGTAGAAATTCCCTTCATATTAGGCTAGTTTACTTAAGCTAGTTTCTTTTCCTTTTCAACACTAAAACATCTAAAAATACTTGAATAAACTCCCATAAAAAATACCAAGAAAACGCATAAAAAATGACTAATAAATACTTTGACTAATAAAAAGGGAATGATAGCTTGTAACTTCTCTTGCTTAAGGGATGTTCGAGTGCTTGGAGCTCCCTTGCTTAAGGGTTCCATTCAGGCGTGAGTTCCCAATCTTTAAAAAACACAAACCAAAGAGTAACTCGAGTTTCCCTTGCTTAAGGGATTTCCTCGAAACACTCAAACTCTCTCTCTCTCTCTTCTCTCGCTTTCTTAAGGGCACCGTTATTTCCGCTCCATTGCATCCTAGGCTGTCCCCTTATGCAAGAGCGCGAACGTTAACGCCGCCCAACTAAAAAACACAAAAACAAACAAAACTATGGAGCCGAACTACGGCGCTCTGATTCCCGAAAAGGATACGTAGGCATCAAGTCGCGGGGCTTGAACGAGCACACTTGTTTATAAACCTTATTTTCCCCGTGTTTCTTTTCTTTCTTTTGCATGCATTCCCTTTGCATTAAGCTTTAGATTTATACACCCTTTAGATAGAAACAAACATAGGTGGATACCATCGAGTACGATGGGCGCGAGGGGTGCTAGCACCTTCCCCTCGCGTAACCGACTCCCGTACCTTGATTCTCTGGTCGCAAGACCCTGTTCCTTCCCTTTGTTAGGTTTTCTGATATCCCTTTCCCTTATGGGATAAATATATTGGTGGCGACTCTGTTCATTTTTCGCGAGCGTGCGACAGCTGGCGACTCTGCTGGGGAAACCTAAGCAAGTCGATCCTAGCCTTTGTTTGTTTTATTTTATTGGGTGTTTATTTGTTTTATGTCTATATCTTGTATATATGTTTGCATGTTTATTTTCTGCTTGCATATCATGTTTATTTCTGCTTGCACATCATGCATATGGATTATATTTTGTGTTCCTTGGGGTCTTCTGTTCTGTTTTGCAGGTGGGGGGTTTTTGTGAGGTAAAAGACCCACTACCCAGGCCAAGTGACACATAGGATTAGCGTGGATGCTCATGTTGACTCCCGTAGCGCTTGCTATGGCTGAGATTGACATGGGGTACCACAACTGGGCGAGGTTCTTTCATGGAACACTGTGTCTGGCACGCTTGCTGCCTCAAACACTTTGTACCCCATGGGAACTGTAGACCCTAGTGACCATTAGGGACCACTTGTCCGTGTCTAGACTACATACCTGTGAGATTGGGGTGGGACAGGAAACCTTGGCTCCTACATACCATTGCTTCTTCATAGTTGAGGTCAGACCTTTATTTGGTCTGTTCTCATGGTGCTTGATATTCTGGTATTCAAGAAGGCGTCGAACCTTTGATCCTGTGACATTTGGCCTGCAAGGAGGTTTTATATCAGTCGTTCAGAGGATTGTACATATGCTACTCAGATTATGTGGACCCTTGATCCCATGTTTGCATTGCATAACATCATTGTTTTATCCACTTCATTTGTGAGGAATTCTAAAGTCTATTTCCAAAAAAAAGAAATGAAAAGAAAAAGGAAATAGAAAAGAAGGAAAAAAGAAAAGAAAAGATATTATATACAAAAAGGCTTGGATTCCAAAAGAAAAAAGAAAAAAAGGAAAGTGCGAAAAGACTTTAGAATTCCTCGGAAATGAAACATTGCATTCACATCATATTGCATTTCATGGTTCCATATCAGAGGCTAATTGGGGTCCCTTCTTCAGATTTCTGCTTCTTCAACAAATTTGACTTCCCTACATCCGTAGCATACAAGGATTAATCAGAAGAGAATCATGGACCGTCTTGAACAGAATCAGGCTGAACTTCGTAAAGACTTGGATACTATGGGGGAAAGGATGACCCAACTCTTTGAGACACTCCAGGTTGTTCTTCAAGGACAAGAAGAGCTAAGACAAAGTGTTGCTAAGTTGGCTAATGGTACTCCTACTACTGTTGCTAATGGGGGATCAAAATCTGTGCCCGTGGAAGTTCCAAATAAGGAGGACTCACATCATGAGAACGATTCTGAACTCGAAGCTTTCAAGTTCCCAATCGAGGAAAATGAGAGAAAATTCCATCTCCTAGAAGAAAGATTGAAGGCTTTAGAAGGTCGAGGCTCCTCTGGTTTGAATGCTATTGATTTGTGCCTAGTGCCTGATATCAAAATTCCTGCTAAGTTCAAAGTTCCCAGTTTTGAGAAATACAAGGGTACCACTTGTCCGATGAGTCACATTAAGGCATTTTGCAATAAGATGGCTCCGTATGCAGAGAATGATAAGCTTCTAATGCACTTCTTTCAGGATAGCCTAAGTGGGGCATCCCTTGAGTGGTATACACGACTTGAACGAACTCATGTCCGCACATGGGATGAACTAGCAGAGGCTTTTCTCAAGCATTACAAGTACAACAGTGACATGGCTCCTACTAGGCTACAACTCCAAAGTTTAACTCAGAAGGTTGATGAGTCTTTTAAAGAGTATGCTCAAAGATGGAGAGAATTAGCTTCCAGAGTTCAACCTCCTCTTTTGGAACGAGAGCTTGTAGACATGTTCATGAACACCCTGAAAGATCCTTATCTGAACATGATGATTGGGTGTGCTTCCTCCGAATTCTCAAGTTTGGTTGTCGTAGGAGAACGAATTGAAAATGCTTTAAAGATGGGTAAAATCCAAGATATGGTCAATGTTCCTGAATTCACTGAAGAAGAGAAAAGTGAAACAAATGCAACTTCAGAGAATGGAGAAGAAGAACTCCCTGCTTATCCTCAGGTTCATGTTCTTAACTACCAACAACAACAAGGTCCACGAAGGCCGAGAAGACCACCAAAAAAGATTGACCCGATTCCTATGACTTATAGTCAACTGCTCTCCCATTTACTCAATGAATCCTTGGTCGAATTAAGGGAGTCTAAGCCCCCTCCAACACCGATTCCTCAAGGATATGACTTAAATGCCAAGTGTGAGTACCATTCTGGGACATCCGGACATTCAACTGAGGATTGTAATATTTTGAAACACAAAGTCCAAGATCTCATCGACTCCAAAGCGATATCATTCACTCCAAATGGTCTTCACATAAATTGAAAGGTTCATGGGGCTCCCGATCGAGGGATAAGCAAGACGTACTCTTATCTTGAGCATTGCATCATTCGCATTGCTCGAATCCCTTAAAGCACTACAAATTCCTAGGTGATTTCGTCAGAATCTTCTTCCGTGTGATAATCAAGAGTGTTCTTCGCAATGCTTCTCATTCTCAAGGTTCTACTTCATATATCCGTTGCCTTTTCTCAGGATCTCCTTCTCAGTGGCCTTGCCAGTTAACAGAGACAAGAAGAACATGAGAAACAAATTGATGTGATTCTATTGCCTTGTGCTCATTCGTTTCCTTGTCTGTTGGAATCACAATTGGTTAAGATTCTAGTATTGGGTCTTCTTCACCACAAGTAGCTCTCTTGAGTTGATGATCATACAAGATTCTTCCCATTTATGATGGCGATTACTACTATAGAAACTATGCTTGGGGCTCCCGCACGAGGGATAAGCAAGACGTACTCTTATCTTGAGCATTGCATCACTTGCATTGCTCGAATCCCTAAAGTAAGGCAAAAGTTTACAACTCTTGGGTGACTTCGTTGGAGTTTTCTTTTGAAGTAATCTGAAGTATTTGGAAAGAACTGCAAAAAGTATTCAAGATCAACTAGTCCAGACGGAGTCAAGCCTCCTCAACAATGGCAATCATCAATCATTTCTGCATTTTCATTTGTAGTTTTCCTTGTTTTGTTAAATGTTTCTTCCATGTAAAACTTGTTTGTTTTTTAATGAAAATAAAAATGCATTGCATATGCTAGTTTCGAATCAATCCATTCGTGTTCACTCATATCTTTCTGTCTATCGATATCAAACTCTGGATTAAGCAAAAATATCAAAAGGAGAATGATGAAAAAATAAAAACGCAAAATCTTTAATCATGTGCTTTTGAATAAAACCCCGCTGAGGATGTACAGGCATTGTTTCAAATCCCCAAACACTGGAGATATAAGGGAGATAGACCATCGTTAACCCCTTTGAGCCTTGAAGTAGGAGTTTCTTTTCTATACAAAAAAAAAAAACCCTCACATTTAACCCAGGGGCAGGGTAGCGTTCAATTAATCTGATCGAGCAATCAAAATTCATCAGGAGTGTCCATCCAAGGATACAGCAATGGTTATCTTTCAAAAGTTTGAGGAAACTCAATACCACAATGATAATCCTTCATCAATCAAAGAATGAGGCAGTCACAATTACCTCCAACAGATCAGAGATTCAGGATCACACGACTTGTTCAAAAGGAGGTGAATCAAAAAAAAAAGAAAGAAAGAAAAGCCCGCTAAGTCAACAACTTGAAAACAAGTGACTTAGGCGAAAATTAGGGCATCCCGCTGGACTCCAAAATAAAATTCAAAAGAATTTGTCCAGGCAAAAGTTAGGGAAACAAAAAGAAAAGCAGAAGCGAAAAACGAGGAACAAAGTTGTGTGATCAGACACCAAAAAGAAAGTGAGTGACTACCATGTCCAAGAAGACTTCATTGATTCCTCAATCATCTCAAACTCCTCTTGAAGGATGAATGCTCGTATCAGGTTAAATTGAACTTAGGACTGGAGAACATCACGAAGAATGGGTGGGTTAGGTTAGACTTTGAGCCTTAAATCCTTTCTTTCTAAAACCGTGAACCAGGCCACGTTACAACCCTTAAAAGACCTAATTGAAGCAGGGTTTATTTCAAAAGCAAGCTGTGTAAAACTGACTCCTAGATATTGCTTACCATTCATGTTGATATCGATGTGACAAATAATTCAAACACTGAATGTCACAACTTTGTTTCAAAAACTTTGATCTCGAAGCTAGCATAAGCATTGCATTAGGATTATCATCTTCAAAACAAATATCTTTTACTTGTGAATAAACACTTGACATCAAGGAATATCAAACAATGAAAAACTGCAGAAAAAAAGTTGATCGATTCCATGAGCCATTCACTTCAAAGGCTGATTACTCCAAGGGGCAAGTTGTGTAAAGACTCTGTCAACTGAGGCATCCATTCACCATTTGTCAATCTGGGGCAATCAAGTCGAGGAATCCCTCTTGAGTTCAACCAACCTGGGGCAATCATGTCGATAAATCTCTTCAAACTTTGATCAATCTGGGGCAATCAAGTCGAGGAATCTCTCTTGAGTTCAACTAATCTGGAGCAGTTACGTCGAGATTCGACAAATCTCTCCAAGGACCCTTTGAGGAAGATTCCTTCATGGGTCGTGAAGCTTGGGGCACAATCTTCTGAGTCACATTGCCTCTCTCCGATCATAGGAGTTTATTTCTCCTGGAACTTCGGTCTCTCCCCAAGCACATGAGTTTATTTCTCATGGGAGTTGTCCCATTCCCCCGATCTGGTCTCCTCTTCTGAAGTTCTCATCCTCAACATGGTGAATCGAGGGAATCTCCTCAAGCTCACCATCCCCAAGCAATTCAAGATGTAGGGAAGGTCAGATTAAGTCACTTCCTCCCCAACAAAGCTACATTTCAACCCTCAGTGCAGTTGCCAATGATCTTTGGTACTACAGGGTTTCCAACACCGATTCATATTGATAGCTCAAGACAACAAGCAATGGACCCCAATAATCATGCTTCTCCATCACTCTAACGCCTTTATTTGGCACTTTTGCATATAGAATTCATTGCATATAACATTGCATCCTCAAAAGCGTAGCATTTCCATCAAGGTGGAGCATTACGCCATACAGAAAAATTCAAACATGCATACAAAGCATAAGCCAGATAATACAAATCAACATTCAATCAAGACGATGATACATCCCCACAGAAAAGTTGTCCTTACAAACTCTGATTGATATCTGCTACTACATCACAAATCTCCTCAAACCATGGTGCCAATACCTGGTATTCTCAATCCCAAAAAGAAATCTTATCTTCTCTCTCCTGTCTTTCTTCGTCAGAATCGTTGTCTCCGAGGTTATTTCCCGTGTGCTGCGTGAAGATTAGAGTGTGAGTGAGGGTGGGCATTCAACCCACCTCATTTTTCAATCATTTGAATAACCATACTTGGTGTGTGGCAATTCGAACGATTGCCGCTCTTGATGAGTTACACCCCGCCTTTGGCCTGAGGGATTAATGTAATTCTTATGCTTCGCCAGCATCAATATCTTCGTGATTATGTCTTTTGATCAAGTCTAGTCGTGACTAGTCTCCGTGATCTCTTCCCTCGTATGGGAAAACTTTTAGATCCAACCCCCGTGTTGTGTATTCTTTGCCTTCCGTCCTGGCAAACCATTTCAAAACTAATTTCCAACCTCAGTGTTGATATTAATTCTTTCTTCCTTTGACCTCAGTGTCGATACCTTTCTTTCCCAACCTCAGTGTTAACGCTTATCCTTTCCTTGTCCAACCTCTGTGTTGATGCCTATCACTCCTTCACCGACCTCCGCGTCGATGCCAATCGTCATTCACAACCTCAGTGTTGATGTTTATCTTTCCTCGTCCCAACCTCAGTGTTGATGTCCTCGACCTCAGTGTCGACGCCTTTCCTTTCACAACCTCAGTGTTGATGTCCCCCAACCTCAGTGTTGACATGCTCCAACCTCAGCGTTGATATCCTCCAACCCCAGTGTTGATGTTTATCCTTTCTGTCAATTCTTGTGGATCGTAGGTCCGTTGACCTTATCCTCATCTTTTTCATTTCCTGTGGATCGTAGGTCCGTTGACCTTATCCTCATCTTTTTCATTCTTGTGGATCGTAGGTCCGTTGACCTTATCCTCATCCTTTTCATTCTTGTGGATCGTAGGTCCGTTGACCTTATCCTCATCTTTTTCATTTCCTGTGGATCGTAGGTCCGTTGACCTTATCCTCATCTTTTTCATTCTTGTGGATCGTAGATCCTATCATTCCATCGAACCCGTATTTACAAATCACAGTTTCATACAACAATCATTCCCTTTGAGAACCTTGTATTGGCACCACTGCTACGTTACAAGCTATCTTCATTCGTCCAATTACTCACTGTAAATTCTTCCACCAGAAAAACAAAAAGAATCTCTTTCCCCAGCAGATATCAAAACAAAAACAAAAAATAAGGATAACACTTACACCATCATTTCAGGACAAATTTCAGGTCTTGATATTTAATCATCTTCTACCTTGAATGCTCGAAAGGCTGACGCCAATCTCACCTTCAGGTTTAAGACGATTAAATAGGGGCAGCTGTCATACCCCAAATTTGTCCTACCCTTCTAATGTTAACTGGCTTACACTTCGCATTCATGTGCATCTCACCATTAGGGCACTAACATTGATCATGCATCATTAACCAAATAACATGGCACTGGGATCAAGGATTTATAAAGCCTAGGGCTTCATATTAAGTTTGAGGCGTTCATGGCAACTAAAGTCTTATCCTTCTGATGTTTCCAGCGGTGAAGTGGGAGATCAGGGTTTATTTTCCTATGGTTGACCAAAGGTAAAGTTTTCACCTGTTGAGTCTGGGCTTGAGGAAGCTTCCAACTAAGGATCGTCGAATTAGGTTTTGAGATCATTGATAAACCATGGTGCAAAAGGATGAACTTGAAGATCGCATTGTACTCAGAGAGTCATCCGTGCTAACGTTTGTTACTTGATACGCAAGTTTGGTTTGAATTGGTTAGCATTGAGTTAAAGGATTCATTAAAGATCAGGTTGATTGGAATTGTTCATTGATATGTAGAGTGGATTTGAGTTCAAAGACGATTAAGGTTCTTAAGTAGTTGCATGGGATTATTGATGAAAGTTACAAAATTCAAGTTCTTCATAATGTTATTGCAATTATTTACCATTAATTCAAGATCTATCCATTTCATGAGTCATTGGTTTGCAAAAGGGATTGAAGTTCTAATTGAAAGCCAATTCATAATTCAAGGACTATTCGAGCATTCACGGTTCAAATGTTATTCAAGTGTGTTCATGTTCAAAATTTTCATCTTTTCAAAATTCATTCAACAATCATTCAAGACTTATACAAAACCCAAGTCAAAACTCTACAAGTGCAAATATCCATTACAAAAATCCTATATCATATACCAAAGTCCACATTTCAATTACAGAGGCCAAGCCCATTACAAAAACTACACAAAAACCGCTACTGTTCCTAATCCTAAATGGTGTGCTGGCTCGTGTTTCCATCTGGTAAGCCATGTCTTCAAAGTTTCAAGCCATAAACCTGAACTGACGGCATACCATAGGCTGCCAACCTCACTTGCTTCACAAATTCACTTCATAAACCTACATCATTCACAATATCTTGATCCAATTTTCCTCTTCATAACTCAACCAAAATGAAAATACTAACATTCATCATGAGTAAGAACTACAGCAAAATGAGATTCCCTTTTTACAATATCCAAGCATTCTCATCCAACCGATTCGAGCAATACAGTTTCTAATAAGTACATTCGACATACAAAGCGACTTGAGCCAACCTTCACAGCACTATTCAGTCAACAAGGAACCATCAACAGCCAAACAGAAAAATAACTGACATAACAGAATTCAGAAAAACAGAATATAACCAACCTTCATAATCATTCAATCTCCACCCTTAACCCACAACCGAATTCATCTAATCCAAGGGTTCTAAAGCCTTTTAACCTTTAACTAACACTCCCTAACTGAATCGCAACTAACTCATAATCAACTTCAATCCCCACCATCCAATCACTAACCGAAATTCAAAATCCAATGGCTAACAACCCCTCACACTCTAACTGAATCTCAGAACTTCAACCTATATAACTGAACCTCTCTCACTGATTCAAGACACGCCATTTTTCACCTTCATTCTCTAACCAATTCCCTTCATCTTCTCCCTTCTCACTCTCTGCAACTCCATCACCTCCATATAGCCTCAACCATCACTTCTTCAGTCCCATTCTCTTCTTCTTCTCCACCATCACCCGCAACCTTCACCATTTTTTGCACTTCAATCTCATCATCATCTCCATGAAAAGAAACAGAAAAAGGAGAAGGAGAAGAATCGTATAACAGAAAAAGCAATAAAAAAAACTCACCATAACAGAATTCTTGAGCTCCTCCATAATCTTCAATCTTCAAGCTACATCATCATCTCTATATCTTCGTCATCTTCGAGCTCCAACCAATTCTTCACTCTTCGATCATCTCTTCATCAATCACCAACATCCAGCGTTCTTCATCATCACCGGTATCATCATCATCAAACCGCGATTTCAACATCATCACCAGTATCATCATCATCAAACCGCGATTTCAACATCATCTTCAACGCATCTCGTCGACGATTTCGCCACCATCGCGAACCCTCCGGTCTTAGCACCATCAACAACACGATCTCAGAACAAGATTGAATCGGAGAGGAGACGATGAACAGCGAGGGAGATCACGAAATCGAAAGCAGACTCGAGTTTGTATGAGAGAGATTATGAGAGATGAAGAGGTGATGGAGCGAAGCGACACTATTCACGGCGGCATTGAGGTTTGCTTCGTCAGAGAATATGAATTACTTCGCCGCGCCGCCGCCGATTGAGTAAGGGGAAGAGAGAGTTCAGAGAAGCGACTTCAAAGGTCACACATTTGACCTAATCCTCTTCTCTTGATTAATTGTTATTTTTCTTTTCTTATTTTTCGTATTTTTTATTATTTTAATTGACAAATTAAAAGATTTTTGAATCTGGATCGAAAATAACCTTTGGGCCGAGTTGCTATGCATCCCTAGGCCCATGCATTCTTTGATAATTCTTGCACAAAATTCTGCAATAACAAAAAATCTTTACAAAAACAATTGCTGGGCCGATCTGAGTGGGCCCTGCGCCCAGTTTCAATTCACCATCCTTGTTTTCATCTTGCCCCCCCCCCCCCCCGGCTCTATATTTTAGCTAGTGAAATTTAGTTTTTACTTAGTCTTTTCCCATTATTTTTAGGCAATAAAATTGCTAATTTTCTTCCTCTTATTTTAGACCTTTAATACACAATTTTTGACACAAAAAATAATCCATAAAAAAATATTAATTTTAGGCCGATTATTTTAGTCCTTTTGTTTGATTTGTAATCCAATTTCTCCCATAAAAATCAATATAAAAATAGTAGTTTTTTAGTTTAATTTTGCACTAATACTTGAATCATTTTCTTTATGTTTTGTACCATTTCCATGCTAATTTCTGTATAATTTTTGGGTGACTTTGTTGCTTAATTTTGGCCATATTTTCGGCCTATTTTGGTATTATTTTCATGTCTCCTTTATTCCTAACCTTAGGTAGAAACCATGATGACATTAGGTAGAAATTCCCTTCATATTAGGCTAGTTTACTTAAGCTAGTTTCTTTTCCTTTTCAACACTAAAACATCTAAAAATACTTGAATAAACTCCCATAAAAAATACCAAGAAAACGCATAAAAAATGACTAATAAATACTTTGACTAATAAAAAGGGAATGATAGCTTGTAACTTCTCTTGCTTAAGGGATGTTCGAGTGCTTGGAGCTCCCTTGCTTAAGGGTTCCATTCAGGCGTGAGTTCCCAATCTTTAAAAAACACAAACCAAAGAGTAACTCGAGTTTCCCTTGCTTAAGGGATTTCCTCGAAACACTCAAACTCTCTCTCTCTCTCTTCTCTCGCTTTCTTAAGGGCACCGTTATTTCCGCTCCATTGCATCCTAGGCTGTCCCCTTATGCAAGAGCGCGAACGTTAACGCCGCCCAACTAAAAAACACAAAAACAAACAAAACTATGGAGCCGAACTACGGCGCTCTGATTCCCGAAAAGGATACGTAGGCATCAAGTCGCGGGGCTTGAACGAGCACACTTGTTTATAAACCTTATTTTCCCCGTGTTTCTTTTCTTTCTTTTGCATGCATTCCCTTTGCATTAAGCTTTAGATTTATACACCCTTTAGATAGAAACAAACATAGGTGGATACCATCGAGTACGATGGGCGCGAGGGGTGCTAGCACCTTCCCCTCGCGTAACCGACTCCCGTACCTTGATTCTCTGGTCGCAAGACCCTGTTCCTTCCCTTTGTTAGGTTTTCTGATATCCCTTTCCCTTATGGGATAAATATATTGGTGGCGACTCTGTTCATTTTTCGCGAGCGTGCGACACTGGATAAAAATACTATGTCATTTTTATATTGCAAAAAGAAACCACTTATTCAACCCCCCCCCCCCATTTCTAAGTGTTTTCATACCCTTCAGAAACAACCAAGTAATACCATGAAGCTATATTGCAAAGGACAATATTTTGTAAATATTATAATTTCATAAAGTTATATTGCTCTTTCTTCTAAGTATTTCCTTCACAAATGATATTTTGTAAATGTTATAATTTTATAAAGCTATATTGAACTTTCTTCTAAGTATTTCCTTCAGAAATTATCTCAGATATTTTACATTTCTTAAAGCCAAATCAGGCTTCTTCCAAATATTTCATTGGCAATATTTTTGGCTTCTCAAATGTAAATGATGGTGCTCAGCCAATACCATATTCCTTAGATGGGTGGTTACTGCAATGGAATTTTTGATATTTGCAGTGCTACTTATAGTTTATATTATTGTAAAATCTCTTCTTACCTTGGTTCATAGCTGGTTTTTTTCTTACTAGACCGGGAGAAGACACTTGTATGCTTATTATTGTTCATATTTGTAGGTGTAATCTACATGTTTATTTTAAGGAGTATAAGCATAAATATTGTAGTACTATTTTATTTCTTGTATATTGTAGTTTTGTTTTGTTTATGCATAACTAATCGGAGATGGAACTCAAATCAGATCTATAATGGACTACCGCATATTTATTTTAGAACTATAATCTGATCTTAGATTGAGTCAAAATAAAATCATTTGAATTCACTATCTCGTTTTTTTGGAGATTTATTTAGTGTTTTTGTTTTCCTGACAATATAAGAAAATAAGATTAAAGTTTCGTTTCACACAATACTTCATTACTGTTACAAACTTGATACAAATGACTTCCACACCCATTGAATCTCATAGATGCCTATTTATTGTATTCGTTTTCATCAAAATTATCAGAGTGTCGCTGCAAAGGGAAAGCTCTCTATTATTGCCAATCAAATGATATTTATATACAAAAGTGAGTAACTACCATTAGTTGGATAAGTGACTTCTAACTAACACAAAATTAGTTACCAACCAAAGCTAAGACTTACTAAAAGCTCCCTAACATAAACTTCCATAAACTGAGAACAAACAGCTAACAGATTAAAACATGCTAACTACTAATTTTCTCCAAGTTCATAGACTCCATTTCTTGTGCTAACTACTAATTTTCTCAGCAGTGGTTCATGTCTCATTGACTCTGTATGCATGTAAGTCTAAACAGAGCTTCTACATCCCACTATTATTTTACATGATTAGGATCTAATACAATTAATATACCACTGATGTTTCACTGATAGCATTAAGAAGGTACTGAAATAAAGAACATACATCACTAGAATCAAAGGTAAAACCTTAAACCCTAAAAATTAATGAACAAAAAAAAGTAATACTCGCATAAATGAAAGAGAAGAAACAGGTATGAGAGTATATGGAAAGATACCTCGCTACCTTGAAGAATCGAGAATGGCTTAAGAAGGAATAAAGAGGGACGGTGGAGGACAGAGGGACGGACAGAGGTACGGACAGAGGTACGGACAAAGGATGGAGGTACATGGACGGAGGTGCGTGACGGAGGACGGCGGACGCATGGTTTTTCGTGAGAGAGAAAGAAGAACGATAACGGTAGAAAGAGTGAATAAAATCTATTTTTTAATTTTAATTTTAACTGACTTTAGGCAGCGCTTTTGTGAACCGTTGTATAATGTGGGCCTTTAACAGCGCTTTCTAATGTGGGCCTTTAGCAGCCCTTTTGTGAAGCGCTTTTTAAAGTGGGCCTTTTAGCAGCACTTTTGAGAAGCGTTGTCTAAGGTGGGTCTTTTAGCATCGCTTTTGCATAATTTCTTATATATTTTCGGTGTTTTATTTTTTATTTAACTTATAGCAGCGCTTCTGGAAAAAAGCGCTATCTAAGGTGCGCTGCCTAAAACCCTTTTTGGCGTAGTGTAAATATGTCAAGCATTTACTAGATCACACGTTCAAAATTAAGGATCTTGTCCAATTAAGATACTTTCTTGGCTTTGAGATTGCTAGATCCCGAGCAGGTATATTTTTCAATCAAAGGAAGTATACACTTGATCTCTTGGAAGATAGTGGTTTACTTGCCTCATAACCATATATTATCCCTTTTGATCCCAACACAAAACTATCCACAAATGATGGCCAACCCTTAGAGGATCCAACATGTTATAGGCAATTAATTAGTAGATTGATCTAGTTGACAAACTTTCGCCCTAATATTGCTTATGTTGTTAAACACCTAAGCCAATATGTATCATATCTTTTGTATCAAACAACTACAAGAATTCTCAAGTATCTCAAATTTGTCCCTGCTAAAGGCTTGTTGTTATCAGCCTCTAGTGATCTAAAACTACATGCCTTTGCTGACTTGGATTGGGCTAGATACCCTGATGCTAGATAGTTTGTCACTGGTCATTGTGTTATCCTTGGATCTTCTTTACTTTGCTGGAAGTTCAAGAAATAACATATTGTGTCCAAGTCTTCGACTTAAGCTGAATATCAAGCCTTAATATCCTTGACTTGTGAGCTGCAATGGTTACAATATCTCTTTTGTGATTTATAGATCAATTTTCCTCAGCCTGCATCTGTGTTCTATAATAGAAAATCTGCTATATACCTGGCTCATAATTCAACCTTTCATGAGGGGAGCAAACACATTGAGCTTGATTGTCATGTTGTTCGTGAAAAGCTCCAATCCAAGCTAATCCACCTGCTACATGTTTCGACCAAAGCTTAACTCGCAGATGTTTTTACAAAGTCTTTACATTCACCAGCCTTACATTCCATTTTTATCCAAGTTAGGACTCTAGTATACATTGTCCAACTTAAGGAGGGATGTTGACTTACTATTATCATTGGGCTCATCTTAGCATTACACGTGTATATAGTTACAGTTGTTTGTTAGTTAGTTATTATCTGATGTATATATTCAGTCAGTAATATTAATTCAATATCACCTTTATCACTTTACAAACTTCTCTTTACTCTTCTCAAGTTTGCATCGTTTTCATTATCAGATGGAGCCCGTGCGTGATTACTGCAACATTTACTCTAATGTTTAATTTTTTCAAGAAAAATTTTGTGATCATCTCTAATTCAAAAAATTAGTTTATATATAGATATCTGATTTGTATAAAAAAAACAATAACATAAAGAGAGCTTTTTTAATAATTATAGTTGTCAACAAAATTAAAAATGAAATTAATATTCTATTTACAAACAAATAATATTTTAACATAGTAAGAAATTAGAATTTAAATAAATAAAAAATTTGAGCTCTACTATTTTGACATAATAACTAAGGAAAAAAGAAATTCGAGGACATATTGCAAGCAAATATGGGTTTAACTGAAATAATTTTATTTAAAACAGATATTTAACATAAACACGTATCTTCCTATTTTACCCCTTAGGCCCTTATTGAATTAAAACAGTTTAGCGTGAAAAATTAAAACAGTTGAGGATTAAAAACTCTTGTGGGCCCCGTAGTTGAGACACGTTGATCTAACGGCTAATTGTGGCCCAGTATAACATGGGACCCACTCAACTATCTACGGCAATGATTAATCTTGCAAATTTCATTTCTGTTCCAACAACAGCATCATCACCGTCAAATAAAATCAAAGTTCTATATAAACCTTTGATTAAACGTATCTCCTCAAACACAAACTCTCTCTCCATCTCTATCTCATTTTCTCTCTAGAAAAATCAAAACAGTGCTTTCATTTTTTCAAAATGGATCGGAACAATCTCTTCACTCTCGCATTCATCTGCATTATCGTCGCCGGCGTCGGAGGCCAGTCACCTTCCGCTGCCCCCACCACAACTCCAGTCGTAACAACTCCTGTTTCATCACCGGTAGCTGCCCCTCCCAAACCAGCTTCACCAGCTCCCGTTGTTTCTCCTAAATCATCACCTCCAGCTACATCCCCCAAAGCCGCTGCACCTGCTCCGGCAACCAAACCCCCAGCCTCATCTCCACCGGCAGTAACACCAGTCAGCACACCACCCGCACCAGTTCCGGTCAGCTCACCACCCAATCCCGCACCAGTAAGCTCACCTCCTGCAGTGACACCCGTGGTGGCTCCAACCACACCGGTCGTACCAGCTCCGGCTCCTACCAAGGGAAAGAAAGGCAAGAAACACAGTGCTCCAGCACCATCACCTTCATTGTTGGGTCCACCTGCACCACCATCAGAAGCACCTGGACCAAGTGATGGCGCGTCTTCACCTGGACCCGCATCTAATGCAAACGACGAGGTTAGTTTCTCATTCATCTTTTGTTTCTTTGTCCTGTCTTTGTCGTTTATACATTTATCACACGCGCCAGTTTGAACTAGATATGCTTTCAGATCTGTAATTTTCTTAGCTTTTTAGAACCACATTTGTTACAGACACATACTTGTTTTTCAGTTGTGTTGAGTTCATGTGTTTTAACCAACCAAACGGTAACTTGAACTCAAATATAAGTATATAAGGTATACCACGCGCCACCGTTGTCGGTGGGTTTGGTAAAGGAAAGTAAAAAGAAAAATTGTTAATAATAACATTTTTATATTCTTGTTTGTATATGAGAGTTAGATACTTTTTCATCCAGATCCAGATTTAAATATAAGAAAGACATAAAGTTAAAGTAAGTATTTGGCTTTTATTTAAAAATTATTTTCATAGTTTTGTATTTCACGTAAAGTGAAGAAAAAATAAATAGTATATTATTTTTTGACCCAATAAATATATAATGGCGTTACTTTTTTTGGCATTTACTTTATCATGTTAATTATAAATTTTGAATTTGTTACATACTTAAGCTGGATTTAGATCAAAGTAATTTTTTAGATTTATTGAATATGATATTATGTTCTAATTTTTGAGTTTTATATATATTTTTTCTCTTCAGAGTGGAGCTGAAACCGTGAGGAGTTTGAAGATGCTAGGAGGCTTAGCTTTGAGCTGGATGGCTGTTGCTTTGATCTTCTAAAAATAATTTATTGTTCTTACCACACATTTGCATTATTTCTTTTTATCCTTTTTCTTATTTTTGACTCTCTTATGAGAGTATGTTTGATATTACATTTAATTACATTTGTTGTGTTCAGACACTCCTAATATTCTATTAATGCGATGGTTATTATTTTTTTGACAAGGATGTAGTATTTTTTTTTTATTAAAATTGTTTTAATTATTCTAATGCTTTGTTTTGTTTATTTAATTTACTAATCTTGTGAATCTTGTGAGTCTAATGCGTACTATTATTCTAATTTCTAATGGGATGTCTTTCAATTGTACAGATCTACATTTTGGATCAAACTCAGAACCTATATCTTTTCGGTTAAATTTCAAAATTTTATAAGCACGCATTTCATGAATATAATTTAAAACAGTTAATAGTTTTTGGATGAGATGATAAAATAACTTTTTTTACCTTTAACCTAAAGGATTGAGTTTGAGTACAACTTGGGAGATATAGATATGAATAAAGGTTAAGTTTGTTTGAGGTTCTGTGTTCTTCGGATTCTGAAAAAGAGTGTTCTATTAATGTACTTTGTTATACCGTTAAAGAAATACATTATATTTATATTTGTTGGGAAGTCTGGTGTGTGAAGTTCAAACAATATTAAAGGGCCAACAATAGGGTTTGTTTGAGAGTTTGGAGGAGAGGATTTTGAAGAAAAAGAAAATGGTTGAGGGAAAAAAATAAGAAGATTTTAGTTGGGTGGATTTTATATGATTCGTTTTTATTCGTAATATCAAAACTTTTTAATTTGTAGAATTCAAAATTTATATTGGATGAGGGTTTTTGAAGAGTTTGAAAGGGTTTTTGAAGAGTTTGGACAAATTGTTTAAATATAATTTTTGCTATAATATTTCAAAAACAAAAAATATATTTGTGTAAAAAATGTTTAAAATAATTTGATTACAAATATTATTTTATTATTCTATATCAATTTTATTTTTAATAAATGTTAAAAAAAGGGGTATGTATTTTCTATCACCTCTTTTATAAATCCAATAATTTTATTATTATTTATATAAAAATCCTAATGTTCATGTATATATTTTTCATATAAAAGAAATACTTTATGTGGGTAATTTCAAATTTCTTTTGTCAAATAAAAAGAAATTAATATTATATCTTTTTTTTCTCTTGGATATATAGCAGAAAAATTTAGGCAAGTTAAATTAGATTTTTCTCCCAATACTCATTTTCCTTAAATTTCAAACAAAAAAGAAAAAGGCCAGTTATAGTAATTGACGCTTGCTCCTAAATTTTATAGGGCATGTCGATTGAATAGATACCTCTATATTTTTAATTTTTTTTGACTAAATATCATTTTTAATCTCTTATCTTTAACTTAGAATCCATTTTGGTCCTTAACTTTTATAAAAGACGAATTTAATTTCTTATCTCTTTAAATTGTGTCATGTTTGTCCATTCTATTAGCTATGTTAATCACAATCAAATGAAATAAGCACATTAAGTACACATGACACTGATTTGGAGATTAAGTCGGTGATGTGGAGATTTCCTTAAAATAAAATGTATATTTTGAGTTTCTGAGTTTTATGGACAAATCTTCATCTTCTTTGTTACTCTAAATTGCAAAATGTTGTTGGATTAATGAAATTGAAAATCCAATATTCTGAAACTGAAAACCCATAGTTACTTCATATGCTAACAACATTCCTCCAACAACTATTATTGATCCAGAGAAATCCATTCGAGTTCTAACTCTATTTCTCCAAATTCAACATTTTTCATATCTCCAAACATACCAACATCTCCAAATGCCATGGTGGATGTTATCACAGTGTGCAACTCCTTCGCCGAGATCAATCCATTTTTGCCTCTCCAACACCTCTCGGAGATCTAACGCATCCCCATCGCCGCTGTGTATTTCTCCAAATTCCTTTAGATCAATATAACCATCATGATTTTGGTCAACCTTCTCCATCATAGAATTAACTTCATTCGACGTCGTATTATATCAAAGCCCCAACATCATCTCCTTAAGCTCCATGCACAAGATCTTTCTGTTGTCGTTCTTATCGAATTCGTTGATGATCTTCAGCACTTCATCGCCCATGGATTTCTCCGAGAGAAAGAAGATTTTAAGTTTTATATAGTTGAGTTAGTTTTTGTGAGGCGTGATTTATAGGAAACGTGATTCGGTCACGAAAATACGTTAATTAGGTTTTGAAATGTTGAAGATAAAATTTATTTTGAGGTGGCTTAATTTGTAGACACAGATGCGGTGTTTGAGTATATCGAAAGTGAAATAATTGAAAGTGGAGGAAGACGCGTGTTCTGAAAAATATGGTTGGAATTCAAGAGATGATATCATAGCATAACATGTTATGTCATGTTGTGATTGTCCCTCGTCGCCATTTGTGGTAAGTTAAAAGTTGGTCCTAAAAGCACAAATGACAAATATTTAGTTTGGTTTTTAAAAGTGATAAGTTTTTATGATTTTGTATTGTTTCATTTGGTTCTTTTATGCCTAAGTCACAAGGATGAATAAAACTGATATGGTTCATGTCTGCAATAACATTGGGAAGTTTCATATGATATGGTTACGTCTACAACAAATGTGTTTGATGAAATGTCACAAAGAAATATGATTTTATGAAGAAGGTGGTGATTGAATGCCAAATATGATGCCACCTATGCAAAAATAGACTTTGTTAATGGAAAATAGACGGAAAGGAAGGATATAACAGGGTTTATAGAAATAACGTATCAAATTGGTCTTTTTAAAAGTTAAGGAACCAAAATAGGCTCCGACGTATAAATAAGGGACGAAAAAAAATGGTATTTAATCTTTTTCATGTTTCTTGTGGATCTTCTTGCAGATTCGACGTTTCCTGCAGATTATCCTATAGAAAATTATATTTTATTTTGCATGTAAAATGCTACGTAAGAAATTCCGTAGGAAACATCAAATCTCTAGAAAAGTTTAGGTGAGTTAAGTTTGCGATTATAGATTTAAAAACTTTTAAACCTAGCTTTCGTTAAAGAAACTTAGTTGAGTTGTGTTTGTTGAGAATCAAGTGTGAGTGTGGATAATAGTCCCACATTGGAAATGTGTGTGGTGACTTGAGCATATATAAGTGGGAGAACTCACTCACCTATCACCTTAAGGTTTTAGGTGGAGAAGTGGTGTCTCTCCCACAAAAGTGTGTTGCTCAAAGGAATGTCGCGGAAATTAACAATGCTCCCGAACTCGACCCTCCCCCGATGTTGCGCTAACAATGGTATCAAAGCCTTTGGTTCAAGAAAAAAGGGACCGTCTAAAAAACTTGTAGTTGAAAGTCAACGGATACATGTAGTTGAAGAGAATCAACGAATACATGTAGTTGAAGTGAACAGATACAAGTGTATGTGGAAGAGAAGCTTCCACATGAGGGGGAGCATTGTGTAAGACTCACACTTGAGGGGGAGTGTTGAGAATCAAGTGTGAGTGTGGATAATAATCCCACATTGGAAATGTGTGTGGTGACTTGAGCATATATAAGTGGGAGAACCCACTCACCTATCACCTTAAGGTTTTAGGTGGAGAAGTGGTGTCTCTCCCACAAAGGTGTGTTGCTCAAAGGAATGTCGCAGAAATTAACAATGCTCCCGAACTCGACACTCCCCCGATGTTGCGCTAACAACACTCTATACACTTGTTGAGAATCAAGTGTGAGTGTGGATAATAGTCCAACATTGGAAATGTGTGTGGTGACTTGAGCATATATAAGTGGGAGAACCCACTCACCTATCACCTTAAGGTTTTATGTGGAGAAGTGGTGTCTCTCCCACAAAGGTGTGTTGCTCAAAGGAATGTCGCGAAAATTAACAATGCTCCCGAACTCGACCCTCCCCCGATGTTGCGCTAACAATGGTATCACGAGCCTTTGGTTCAAGAAAAAAGGGACCGGCTAAAAAAACTTGTAGTTGAAAGTCAACAGATACATGTAGTTGAAGAGAATCAACGAATACATGTAGTTGAAATCAACGGATACAAGGGTATGTGGAATAGAAGCTTCCACATGAGGGGGAGCATTGTGTAAGACTCACACTTGAGGGGGAGTGTTGAGAATCAAGTGTGAGTGTGGATAATAGTCCCACATTGGAAATGTGTGTGGTGACTTGAGCATATATAAGTGGGAGAACCCACTCACCTATCACCTTAAGGTTTAAGGTGGAGAAGTGGTGTCTCTCCCACAAAGGTGTGTTGCTCAAAGGAATGTCGTGGAAATTAACAATGCTCCCGAACTCGACCATCCCCCGATGTTGCGCTAACAATGTATCCTCCAGTCGAATGATATCCTATAAGAGTCATTTGACTCGACTTGTCATCAAGTTTTCTTCTTAACTGATCTAGCACATGTCTATGTGCTATAGATCTAAATACCTTCAGATGACTCAAGCTAGGCTTCACACCAGACCAACATTCTTCTGGAGTAATTCCTTCTAGCTTCTTCGTCGGACATCTGTTTAGAATGTATGTTGCAGTCGACACTACTTCTCCCCAAAATTCTTTAGGTAAATGCTTGCCTTTCAACATACTTCTCACCATATTCATGATGGTTCGATTCTTCCTTTCTGCAATTCCATTCTGCTGTGGAGTGTAGGGTGGCACCACCTCATGCACAATCCCTTCTTTCTCACATAACATGTCGAAATGTTCTCTTGACACAACTTAGACCTTTTCACTTCGTTTTGCTTTCTATCATTTTTATCTTCTTACTTAAATTTTGCAATCCTGGATCTCTGAGTCATCACGATAAGATCTTCATTTTATTTTAATATATCCTTTTACTATCTTCTTTTGTTTCTTTCTTTCTCATTTGCATCTTTGTATTTTGGTTAAGGTAAGAGAAAATACATCATTTTGTTCGTCTCAGTAAGGTATTTGTCATTTAGTTCTGGCTTTTGAGATCATCATCTTAAGATCCATTCAATTTCAGTTTTTTTTCTTCGCTTGTATGAGTTGTCTTTGTCACAAATTGAAGATAGTTCATCATAGTGAACAAAATCTCAAAAGTAAATCGTTTTGTTAACTTTTTTTGGTTTCCCTTTATTTTTGGTAAATGTTGAGATGTTGAATGTTGCTTATCATTTCGGTACATATGTATTTTTTCAACCCTTCTTTAATTTTTCCCCTTCATTTTATGAAATTGTTGAATATTGTTTATCACTTTGATACATATGTATTTTGTTTTTTTTACCTTATTTATTTTTACTTTCAGTTTGATAAATGTGGAGCTATTGAATGTTATTTATCCTTTTGCCATACAAGTATTTATGTTCTTTTAACCCTTACTTGTTTCTCCCTTCATTTTTATTAAATTCTTAATTGTTGAATATTGTGTATAATTTTGGTACATAAGTATTTTCGTAAGTCTTCTTTGTTTTTCCTTCATTTTTTTGTAAATCTTAAATTGTTGAATACTGATTTTTTTTCTTTGTTATGTTTTTTTATCTGCATGTGATCAATGATTTTTGAGAGATTTAATTTTCTATTGCTACCTAAATCTACTAAGTGAACTTTTATCTGTTTTGTTACCTTTTTGTTACCTGAATATTTTGTATTATGGTGAGGCCTGTTAATGTCGTTATGGACATTAGTGATCTTTGACTTGTTTTGCTACCTGAATGTCATTAATGATCTTTGAATTGTTTAGTTATCTATTGTTATCAAAATGTAATCAATGAAATTTAACATATTTTTTTTACCTAAATGTGATCAATCATCTTTGACTTGTTTACTTTTATGTTGTTACCTGAATGTAATCAACGATCTTTGACCTATTTTGTTACATGTTGTTACATGAATTCGATCAATGATTTTTGACCTGTTTACTTTCCTATTGTTAACTTTAATATAATCAATGATATTTGACTTGTTTTGTTACCTTTTGTTAGTTCAATAAAATCAATAATCTTTGATATGTTTACTTACCTTTTGTTACGTGAATGTAATCAATGAACTTTGCCTTGTTTTGTTTCCTAAATGAGAAACTATAGAAATATGTGTTCACGCCATTGCAGACACCAATGATATTTTTCTTTGTTATATGAGGTTAAAAAACAATGGCAAGGTGTCAAGATGTAAATAAAGATATCAGTTATTTAAAAGAATTGAAAATTTGTTGTAAAGATATAAGATCTTTGGAAAATTGTCCAAGACATAAATGGTGAACATATTTAATTCCTTATCAAGGATAAACAGGCAACACATTATTTTAAATCATTATTTCTTTTGGCATATTTATATGGTTGAGTTATGAGGTTTGTTAACTTAATAATCTTCTTTTTTTTAAGGGGAAAAGATATAGGTTATCCAATCATTTAACCTTTTCCCTCTTTGGAAACATGTCTTACATGAAGGATCCTCTTATTTGATGCAAAATTTCAAGGTCCATGATAATGATTTTACGCTGAATTCATATGATAATCCCTTTAGACCACTCTTTATTAAAGGTGAAGGAGGTTCCAAAGTCAATCCTAAAGATTTTCCTCAAATCTCTTTAGGCTTTTTCAAAACTCAAAACAAGAATTTATCAAGTTTGATCTCTTAGTCCGTAAATTACTTTTCCATTCAACTTCATTAATCTTACGCATGGGTTAAACATCATATTTTTCACATTTTCTTACGCATACGTTAAAATTTACACAAAGATTATGAAATGTATATATATGTAACATAACTTGTGCTTCCTTTCAGACATTATTGGAGTTGTACATGAAATGTGTCTAGTGAGGTTCAATAATGGTTCAAAGAAATTACCAATAATTTTCACCTTACATGATGCCAAGTAACATATATGTTTAAGGCGTTTACTTTTTAATGTTGACATATTATGCACATTACAACATTATATTTTTTAGACTACTTTTTTACATTGCATTTTATACAAAACATTATAGGATGAACATATTTACATGTACTATGTGGGAAATTTTCGACACTGACTTCATGAAACATTACAACAACTATTATGTTGTCGCTCATATGGTTATAGTTCTAAGACATGTAAGTATTAAGGAACCTCAATGTTAAGATATGCATTTGTTTTGTATAGGAACTAGAAATAGTTGAATTAAGTGGTGAGGAATCTTGAACCGGTGGTACTGATCTCTGATAGTGGCGCGGGGATACGCCTACAAGGTTAATACTCCAACACCCAAGTCAGATTAAGATTCAAGACGATTGTAGTAAAAAGTGAAGATCAAAAAGTGTGTCTTGCTTTCTATGTGATATGACTTTTATACCTTGGGTAATGTGGAGTAAATTTGAGTTGATTTAAGCCTTAGCCATTAGGGCCTTTTCCTGGCCCAGAACAGTTGCACCCAAGGCTCGTCGAGCGCTTAGGGAGTCGGGGAAGTCTTTAGCAGTCGTGACTGGCTCCCAAGGATGTCGTCCGATTTAAACTAGAAGTGAAACGTTTGGAGTTAGTTGAAAAAGTAGTGGGGAACAAACACATTAAATGTCTTTCTATCATCAAAACGTTTCACTACTTATTTTTGACATGTGGGATGAAGTGATTAGTTAGGGCATGTCGCTGCTTATAGTGCACTCGAGTTTGCTTGCATTTCCAAAGAAAAATCCAACTGTTGATTTTGTAACTTCTTTTTATCATTGATCTGGATCGTCCAATTACTGTCACCTATATATTGGAGCAGTTGAGCACAAACCTTTCACAATCCTTGACATTCAGTTTCATTCATAAGTGTTTCCTATCAGCAAACATCACCTTCTCTTCCTTCCCAAAAGCACTTGTCAAAGTTGTTGCATTTCTTATCTCAAAGCTTATGCCTTTCTTCATTCATTTTCTTCCTCATCCTCGCCTACCCAGGTACCCTATTTAACTCACGCTTTTACCTTTAATATTTTCTGGTGTTTGGTCAAGATGCGTGATAGTCCTATTCACATAGTGAGCAATTTTGAAAGTGATATTTCTTCTACTATGGAAATGGAGGTATCTCCTGATTCACATTCTCCTCCCCTTGTTCATGATTACTGGGGCCACAAAGTTATGTCCTTGACAGTTGTGTCCTTGACAGATGATTCTGATTCGGAAGGGTATATGAGAACTCTCTCAATGAGAGAGTTTCTTCTCTAGACCTTTTCCAAGCTCTCTTATCAGATGATGGGGGTGAGGAGGATCGCATTGAGGTCCTTATGCCCCCTCCCTTTTTTTTCGACATGGAAATATGAGCTGCTAAGTTAATGAAAGAATGTGTTGATGATTTCGCCCAGGTTTACCAGAGAGCCCACAACCGTGAAACCATTGATGTTGAAATTCTGACCCACATGGAGTATCGTGGTAGATCAGGAGTAGTTTCTTGGGTGAAGCCCGATGAGCATTTTAAGGTTGATGGGTTGTTCCGGAGGGGCATAACATTCGTGGAGCCAGTCAATTCAAGCAAGTACAGTTAGGTGGCTACAGAAGTGGGGTGCCCTGCCCATTATAAATATCGAAACAGATATAGATGTTGTCGACATCACATTCGACGATCCTTTGGATTGGTTGGTCCTTCTAGTGGGTTTAGAAAAATGATATGCAGTTATTTTGACGAATGATTGGTCCCTTTTTATAAGTGTTTGTTCACCAGGATAGGATTGCGGCTGCCCTGATTTGAATTTGAGGTGACTATCCTTAAATACTTGAAGATTGCTCCCTCCCAACTTCATTCGGAGACCTAGGCTTACATGGAGGTGTTTCAATTTTATGCTGAGCACAAGTCTTGGAAGCATCCGTATATATTCATCCATGCTCTGGCCTAGGTGTGAGACTTGTCTTTGGTTGATTTTTGGTGCATTTGAATATTATGTTCTAGATTTTATGGACATTATTGATTTTTTCACTAGGGTGCGTAAGCACCACTAAAAGTGTTAAAAGGAAAGACAAAACTTAAATACAATTCCTTAAATACTATTTTTTACTGTTATCATATAAATATATGACATGTGTATTTTAAAATTCCTCTATTTTAGCAAATAAAATTTACTTGATAAGTATAATGTTTATTTCAACTTTCGTTAACCTTTTCTTCTAACGCAGTCATCCTCTTCTTTTTTTACCCTACTAACTTTGCCACACAATTTTTTTCCGGTAACATTTATATGATACTAAAGTTATCCATGGACAATACTACGTAAAAGCAATTTCACAACGGTTAGAAAAGAGATACAACCACGTTTGACCAACCGTTGTAAGGTCAGAGATGATTGTATGTATGATGTTTTCCACCACGGTCGTGCGACTGTGGTTATAAGCTATGTAGCATACTACCTATCAGAACGGTTGCTTCAAACAACTGTTGTGATATTCTTTAATGCATAACATTTAATAACGGTCATTTTTCTGCTCCTCTAGTACTGCAACCAGAATATATTTAAATTTTCTCCAGGGAGGCTCTTCCACTGATTCCACAGGCGCGTCCTTAACATTTCAGTTACGTAGCTTTCAGTAATAAGGGTCCACTTATAAAGAGGAAGATGAGAACTGTTATTATTACCATTGTTAGAAGAAGCGTGGTTCTGATTGGTGTTGTGGTTGCAATTAGAAGAAGCGGGAGAAGGAAGGTGAAATAGGAACCCATTTCTTTTTTCATTTTCTCACCGATCCAGTGAACATTTGAAATAAACATTCTAATTATCAAACTAAATTTGTTTTGCTTATTTAAAATACACATATCATACATTCATAGGGCAGCTACAAAAACAGTAGTTAAGGAAATGTACGTAAGTTTTGTCCTACAAAATAGTTCCCTATTATTATTCCTTTTATTTCACACTATCTCACTTGTTATCTTCAAAAAGATAGTGTTACTGTAACTTTTTTTATTTGTGTTAATTTATTTTAATAAATATAAGTATTTATAATGTTTGATTAAAAATTAATTATTTAAAAAAATTAAATGATTTTCTTAAATGTTAAAATAACCAATTAAATAAACGGAATCAATCTTTTGATTTTGTGTGCTGTTGATGAACGGGACCTGTATCACTACTCTTCATTTTAGCTTAACAAGCATTAAATTTCTTTTTGTAGAAAGGTTCAATATTCCTGAAAGCATTCACATTTAGAAAGAAAATAAAACAAAGTGAACTTTAATCCACTTTTATCAAACATTATAGGAGATTAGGAAATAGAGAAACACTTGAACATACACTTAGAACCATTGGATCATCAGATGAGATGTTGACGTTAACCCCTTCAACTCTTCTTTTTCAATTCTGACAGAATATGGAGGCCGAAAATCATTGGCAGTGGCGTGACAAGTGTCCCTTTTAGCAAGGTGTCCAGATTGCTTGAATAACATCAATAGAGAGAGAGCTCATGACAAGGAACACGATCTAATGTTTGTTTTCTTTGAGCAAATTCAAGGTGAGTGGAAGCAACCTCTGAAGGTGTTGCTCTAAAAGTTCAAACTTCTGGGATGTAAAAATAAATTGGTGGATTTTGTAGAGGCAGAGATGAAATCAATGGTGGCAATGGCTCAATTGTTGATGATAGTAAAGACTATTCTAGATAGAGGTATGGAGCAAAGAAGAAAGAATGGTACAAATGAAAGAGTCGGGATGAGAAAGAAAGTGTATAATCAAGTGCATATGACTCATGATAATAGTTCTAAAATAACTAAACCATTGTGAACCGATTATAATGTGGTCAATGTTAAAAGCCACACGTATTTTAACATGTCATTTAAAATAAGACAACTTCGAATATAACAATATACACAATCACAAACAGGAATGTATAGCATATCGCCGAAAATTCTGAAATGTTATTCATATTGAAATTGCAATTTGTATTTGATGTTTTCAAATTCAATTGTTCATCCTTAGCACTTGGATAGTTGTCTGCCTAGCTTGTAACTTGTGAGAAGAAAATAGAATAATGAAGTAGATTGATAGTATCTTTAGATCACATCCCAAACGCAAAAGGTAGCAAGTATGAACATTTATCGGTAAACAAAACAGGTTAAGTGAAGTGTAAAAAATTACAGTATATGGAAATTGTATTTTAACCTTTGATTCCCCGGTATATTACAATATTCACAACCAAAATTCCTTTACAGATGATAGAATATCTAGAGTTCTTTATGTACCTTTGCTAGGGTTCAATGAACACTGTATATTGTGGACATTCTGATTTCTTTCAATTAAAAAACTTGAGCAGCTCAGTGACTAAGGTTTGCATAAACTGCTTTTGATAGCAACTGAATATGCTACTGGGACTAATGAAGCATGATATGAAGCATGATATGAAGCAGCATTCTCATAAACTTAGCTTATAATGGCTGGAGTTCTTGCTCAGAAACAGCCGCATCAACAGGCTTGTATGAATGCTCACTTTGCTGTCTTTTTTTCCAAATTAAGAATATTCCATAAATTGATAATCCTAGAAGCAATGTAAGCAGGACAACTAAACCCACAACCATGTAATATCGCTGCCACCAATTCCTGAATAGTTTCAGAAAAGCATGTTAATATCTCAAGTGGTTGCAGACATGTTGAATTCAATAATGAGAAATTTTGGGATAGACACTGTCTCACCATAGGCATTTGATTCAATATTAGAAAACTTATTCTAATTTCTAAACATGTGAAAGGTTGTGGAAGTCAGTTAAAACATTCTCTTTAAACAATGCTTTTTCTCATCCAACCTAATTGTATGCCACTATGCCTACCTAAGAATTTCTATTCAACAATACACCCCCATACACTTCTGTCACCCCAATGATGACGTGGTAATAAAAAGGGTGAGACCGTTATAAGCCCATAATTGTAAAAGTTGTTGTAACCTGGGTAGGAGAATATTTTAGGCTCACAAGCCACTTTTGTAAGATTGTGTTAGGCTCAACCATAGGTGTTGTAACCTGTCCGGTATGGCTTGAAAATATGTTCGTAAGTGGGGGCTTACAAGCCACTTTTGTAAGATTGAATTAGGCTCAACCACGATTCTAAGAGGAAGTAATAATTTTACAAATTTAAAGCATTTTTCCATTCCAGAAAGAACTTACCTTTTTGATGGAGGTTCAACATTCCAATCAATCAACTTATAACTTCCAAAGGTATCAGGAAGTTTCATGTGGTGTTCAAGCCGTCCAATTATACTCTGCACATAGAAATCACGGTCATATGGGAAGTCTCCAAACAAATGCAGATGCACAAATGTCAACTTACCAGTACAGTGGTGTTAGAAAAGTAATCAGCATATGGCCTCGGGGTAATGGCCCATCTAGAGAGAGAATCATTTCCAGAAGAGGTAAAATTCAGTAACTGGATCTGTGGATATCCACCAAAGTGTCATTACCAATTTATCAAAGAATAACCATAAAACGTATCACATGGAAGGAAAAAAAATACAGAAAATGCATGGTTTATATAGGCATTTTGGAAAATTTGCATCATGACTTGGAATTTTAAACTTAGGAACGTCTACCACAATATGAAACCTCCTAACCACCCAATTAGCAACCTAAATACATGCATATGTTAATCAAACATGAAGTTGTAATTATACTATGAAATGTTTGCAACATAGTAACTATTTTCTAAATTCTAACCTGGGAAGTATTAACATCTAACTCATGAGCTATTAGTCCAGCTAATTCAGTAAGGTGAGGCTTCATATCCCCGTAGCTTATGTTAAATGAAAGTGCTATTGTTATTTGTGCAATTTGGAATGTACCTGTGTATTAAATTGATTAAATCATGTCAGTCAGCAATAAACATATACATTGAAAGAGATTCCACTAGTTTCAGAGACAAATAAAAAGCATGATGAACTATGTTTCTGAGACATACAACACCCCTGAGATATGTTAAGAGACGGTGTCTCCAAATACACTTCTAAATAGAAGACGAGAAGCTTATGATACCTGCAGGTATCCTATGTTGTGAAACGGATGGAGCAACTGAGGGCCCCATTGATTTGGTAGAATTTATTGCTTCTGTATTCGGAATCACTGGTGGTGGGGCCATGGATATCTGCAGTCTTTCCCATAACTCAGCACAGTTGGTTTTCCAAAAACCAATTTTTGTCTGCTCACGATCATACATAACAAGAGTGTTTCGGACTATGATACCTACACAAAAGAAAAAAGACATGGGAATAATCACTGAAGTATTGTAGAAACCTATCCCACACTACATAACACAAACTTAGAGAGGAATACTATTTCACATTAAGGCAAAACATGAAATGGCACAAAGTAACCAAAAGTAATGAAGTTACCTCCTAAAAGAGTAGTTGGATCCTTTCCATTTTGAAAAATTCCCAGACAATATGCACCTCTTACTTTTGAATGCTTCACAAAAGATTTGCCCATGAAAGTAGGGGTAATAAAATCAGTAAAATTTATTTTATAAAATGATTGCACCAGCCTTAAACACAATTAAATATACAAATGATCTTGTATAACTACCCGGAACATGTAATTTTCAGGTGACAGAGAGTACTTTTGACCATTTCCAAACACCATGTCAACCACTGGAAAGTTTTTAGAGAATTGTGAGGCATCACTGAAATACAAGTAAACCCAAACTGTTAGTTAAACTGAAATAATAGAGTGATATGAACTCTTGATTTTACAGACATACATTCCAGCACCAGAAAAACATAAATCATTATAATTTGGATCTGGACCACTGATTTGATTGAAAGATTGAAGTTCCTTCACAATCTGCAAACAGATAAGTAAATTGAAGTCAGTAGCGGTGCTTTCCCTAAAATATTATAATTTAAACTCATAAAAATCGTATATATTTTAATCAAAGATTTAAAATAATATCAACCCAAATAAAAAACATTTGGACACACCTAAAAAACAATACATGACATTTAATTATTTAAAAATACACATCATTTCATTCTTTCTTCTTCTTCTACCTTTTTTCTTTATTTATATGTGTGACTAAATGGTATGCCTAAATCTTGTGACAACATAAGACTTCCTCAAAAAAAAGTTTATTTGAGGGGTGCTGTGGTATCTTCGGGCTTTAAGGAAGATCCACTGATCAGAATTATCAGTTCGATAAAATACAATTCTGTTGTCATTTTAACTTGAAATAAAAGAAGATAAACGTTAAAGGAACCCACTATAAAAGCAAAATGAAATACTTCAGATCTGGTCCTGGTGTTTTTGGGACCACAAATAAAGACACCATTGATGAAGTCCACAGTTAACAGATCTGAGATTCCTCAAACTTTAAGAAGTCATGAGTGCCAAAGTAAGAGTATAGGCACACATTCTGTTTATTTAAATGAAGAAAGCCAACAATGATTCATGGATCATCTATGCAATCAGATGAAAATTTTCAGAAAAGCTATGAACAGCATCAATCTTTAGAAGCCTAAAAAAACAGAGGTTGGCATCCGAAATTTGGCAGCAAACCCACATCATGTATTAGAGAAACCAACCAAAAACATACAAGATTTATATCAAGCCTTACATGTAAAGATTTTAATAGTATTGGGGAAAACTAAAAACAAACTCCTCACTTCCTCAGAATACAAGTGAATCAGATAAATCTCCAACAAATTCATAAGGAATATCATAGGGAAAATAATTAAATGTGCTGAAATCCTTCAATTCCACTTATAACTTTGCAAGGCCAGAATTTGTTCAGCAGCAATATCGTAAATAGTTTCACCAACAATAGCTTGCAGAAGTGGGTCCTCACAAGTTTCAATTTATTTTAGCTCCATGCATGATAACACGAGACTCAAATCTTGACAATAATTTAAATTTAAAGGTGTAAACAAAATGGCAGGTGGGATTGAAAAATGAAATTCAAAAGCTTCCATGAAAATATTTATAAAAGAACTTACAGCTTCTTTAAAAGCAAGAAATACTTCTTCTGGTAGGTATGCATAAGTTGTACCACTATCCAAGACTGTTCCATGTTTTCCATCAAAAACACTTGGTTTTAGAGGCAGTCGCTTCCCCGCAACATGTATCTCCTTCAAATCAATATTGTAATAGGGACTGTCGCCACCCCGAAACTAGAGTAAATGTGTGAGATTAATAAAATGCATTTGTTGTGAAAATGCATTACATCTCATCTTCACAATATAAAAACTTGGAAATACAAACCTGCGCACAGGATCTGAGTTTGCAAAGACCATGTCTGATGGGGGAGATATGCCACCTAGAACCATTGCACCCCCACCAACATCCATTCCACCATAGCATAGTGAGAATGAGTCACTCACCAAATTTTTGTCAACCAGCTGATCCACGATACTAAGATCTCCTCGGCCCAAACCCATAATGCCATCAGCATGCTGACTATAAAGATCACCAGTCTCAACATTTTCACAGCCAAAAACAGCACGCTGCGGCGCAAGCTCACTCTGATTTCCAAAGGATATGACATCCTCTCCGAGGACACCACTGCTAGTACTCATTTCAGCATACTGTCTCTCATACACACATTGCAGCCTGTCATCGTCACAGTTGCAATCTATTGAGCATTTCACAGGGTGGTAGGTGCTTGACAAGTCTGGCTGAAACTTCGGATCCTGTTTAAGCAAAGCAGAAACAAAACCAATATACTTGAGCTAATTAGGACAATTAACAACTTAAACATCCATAGCTACAATTTTTAAATTTTTTACACAGTAAAATTTTAAAAAAAAAAAACAATCTTTTACATCTCTTCCACCGTGAAATTGATGGTATTGAGTAACACAGGGGAAACATGATTATTCTACTGCATCAATAAGAGCATAAACCAAATAGGTTAGAGGAATCTTTTCAAAGCATTTAACTTGGCATATCATGTTCAATTATATCAGCTTTTATTAAGACTTCACTAGTCTTTCTTTTTATAAACATATAAAACCTTCATTTATTCTGATTCTATTTGAAAGTCTATAATGGATGATGGCCTTCAATAAAGTCAATGGATCCAGGACTTCAAGGTCTTGAAGAGGCAAAGACATCAAATTAAATTACTGTTTATTTAATAAGTTTAATGAATATATAAATATATAAATTATCAAATAAACCATATTATAACCTTTTTTTTTTACTTAGCATCCAGTCACCTGATATGCTTTTAAAGAGGTGATAGAGTTTGTTAAACAATAGGCAATAGATAAGATAAGAGAAATATTCATTGTATTTCTTAATAATAAAGATACAAGGAACTTGCTATATATATAGGCAAGCAAAAGGTAATCAAATACTGACAAATGTGTCTAACAGCTAGTGCCAGCTCAGCAGTGGTAGTGGAACGCATCCTCCACTACTCTTCCCACTATTGACACACATAATAGAATATTATGTAACCACTACTCTATTAGTCCCCCTTAGAAGCTGCAGGGGGGTGCTTTAAAGTGATTTTGTCTAACACACGCAGCTTAGAACGCAGAGGTACAAACTTAGCAGCAGATAAGGGCTTGGTTAGAATGTCAGCCCACTGATCTTGAGCTGGAACATGAGCTACAGAGAGATGTTTGCTGAGAACTTTCTCTCTTAGAAAGAATATATCAAGCTCCATATGTTTGGTTCTGTTGTGGAGAATGGGGTTATGAGCAAGGGTGACAGTGCTCAAGTTGTCACATAGAATCCTAGGCACCTGAATAGAACAGTGAAGTTCCTGAAGCAAAGATTGTATCCAAATAAGTTCAGCAGCCAATTGAGCCATACTGCGGTATTCTGCTTCAGCACTAGACCTGGCAACAAGCTGCTGCTTCTTGGACCACCAGGAAACAACATTAGGACCAAGATAGATGCATGCCCCTGAAGTAGACCTTCTGTCATCAGGATCAGATGCCCAATCTGCATCGCAAAATCCTAAAAGCTGCATAGGCTGCTGAACAGGGGCAGGCTGAATGAGTAAGCCATGACATAGTGTACCACTCAAATACCTTAGGATCCTTTTGACTGCCTTCCAGTGATCCTCTAAGGGATTGGATAAAAACTGACAAACCTTGTTAACAGAGAAGGAAATTTCAGGTCTAGTTAAAGTTGCATATTGCAGTGCACCAACAACAGACCTAAAATGAGTGGGGTCTTCAACAGCTGCTGAGCCAATTTTTGATAGTTTGCTGCTGGAAACCATGGGAGTGGGCATTCCATTAGCATTGAGCATGTTAAGTTTGGTTAGGAGGTCAGAAATATACTTGGTTTGGGACAAAAGTAAAGAACCATTTGGAAGATGAGAGACTTCAATGCCAAGGAAATAGTCAAGCTGTCCCAATTGTTTTAGAGAAAATTTATTGTTGAGATGGTTGATTAGAGAGGTGATGAAGGGAGCTGAACTGCCTGTGATGATTATGTCATCAACATAGACCAAGATCATGACTTGGAGCTTGCCTTGATGCAATAGAAAGAGACTAGGGTCACACTTGCTTGCTTGAAAACCAAGTTGAACAAGAGCACTCTTCAGTTTGTCAAACCAGGCCCTTGGGGCCTGTTTTAAACCATAAATAGCCTTGTTTAGTTTACACACTAGGGACTTGTCAGCAGCTTCAAAGCCAGGAGGCTGCTGCATAAACACCTCTTCCTCAAGGGTGCCATTGAGGAAAGCATTATTGATATCTATCTGCTGAATGGGCCACCTGTTGCTAATAGCAATAGTTAAAATAATTCTGACTGTCACAGGTTTGATAACAGGTGAGAAAGTCTCCTGAAAATCACTTCCAGCTCTTTGATGAAACCCCTTAGCCACCAATCTGGCCTTGTATTTATTTATAGATCCATCAGGATTTTCCTTAGTTCTGAAAACCCACTTACAGCCAATAGGTTTCCTGGAAATAGGAGCTTTCACCAATGTCCAGGTCTGATTTCTCAGCAGTGCCTTGTATTCCTCTTGCATTGCCTGAAACCAATGAGGAGATGCTAATGCTTGACTAACAGAACTGGGTTCCATGTGAGTTAAAAGGAGAGTAGGATGTAATCTAGGTTGAGTGATGCCTCTTTTGGCTCTAGTTTGCATAGGATGGACATTTTCAGGATGAATGAAAGGTAAAGGTGAACCAGGAGGGCTGGGATTTGAGTGTGAGCTAGACTGTTCAGAAGGATCAGGAGAGGAAGTAGGGGAAATGGTGCTAGTTTCAGCAGGATCATGGAGGATAAGAGCAGGAGAGATAGAGGGAGAGGAGGTAGGAATAGCAGTGAGAGGCTGAGGAATGGTATTTGACACCTGCTGACTTGCAGAAGTAGAAAATTCAGGGGAGGGAACAGCCATATGGGAAGAAGAGGAAGAACTAGAAGGGGAGCTGTGATTGGTATCAGGATTATAGGAAGAGAGAGAGGGAGCATTGGATGGAGAGAGAGGAGGTGGGAACTGACTGGCAGTAGCAGGAAAGGGAGGAACAGATGAAGGATTAAGAGGAATAGATGAGGGGACAGAAGGGTTAGGAGAGGCTGGAAATAAAGAGGAATAGGGAAACAAAGATTCATGAAAAACAACATCCTTAGAGATGTAGATATGACCATCAGAAGCCAAACATTTATAGCCTTTATGTGATGAGGAATAGCCTAGAAAGATACATTGTTGAGATCTATAATCAAGCTTATGAGAATTGTAAGGACGCAGGAAAGGATAACAAGCACAGCCAAAAACTTTGAGAGTGGAATAATCAGGAGGTTTGTTGAGTAATTTAAAGTAGGGTGAGTGATTGTGAAGGGTAGGGCTGGGAATTCTGTTGATAAGGTAGGCTGCAGTAACAAAGGCATGATCCCAATATTTCAAGGGAAGAGTGGACTGAGCTAAAAGAGTGAGACCAGTCTCTACAATATGTCTATGTTTACGTTCAACAAGACCATTTTGATGGTGTGTATGAGGACAAGTGAATCTATGAACAATTCCTAAATTTGTTAGATACTTGGTGAGGGGTCTAAACTCCCCTCCTCCATCAGTTTGAACACACTTGATGGGACAATTAAACTGTAGTTCAACCATTTTCTTAAATTGAATAAACTGAAGCATAGTATCAGACTTGAGTTTGAGAGGAAAAACCCAAACAAACCTAGAAAAGGCATCAACACAGGTAAGAAAATAGGTGTAGCCACTTGAAGATATCATAGGGGCTGGACCCCAGAGATCACACACAACAAGTTCAAAGGGATGAGTATAGACAGTAGTGGATAAAGAGGAAGGCAATCTGTGAGATTTGCCAACACAGCAGGCATGACACATATCAGTAGGAGGTTTTGAAGGGACAGTAAGATTGCAAATTTTCAGGATTTCAACAAGGGCATGATGATTAGGATGACCTAATCTAGTATGCCACAGAACATAAGGATTTGTTGCTATTGCAGTAGAGCTATTAGAGTGAGATAAAGATAAATTAGTGCTAGCATTTGCAGAATTAAGAGAAGAGTTAAGAAAGATACTTGTAGTTTTATTAATTGAAGGATCATTACAAGGAAGTGTAGCATTGGACATATAATTAGAAGAGTTACAACTGCTTATAGCAGGAGAACACATAACCCTATTGCTAGTACTACAAGAGTGAAGACTGGGACAAGACTTTGACACTGGAGATGCAGCAGGATTTGGAAACTTATAGAGGCCATCATCTCCAACATGACCACTGAGCAGAACTTCAGAAGTAGCCTGAGATTTAACAACACGGAATTTAGAATGAAATTCAAAAAACACATTATTATCCTGAGCAAATTTGCTCACACTCATGAGATTTTTGGTAATTTGTGGTACATGTAAGAGGTTCCTAAGGGTGAGAGACAGGTGAGGTTTGTGTGGTAAAGGAAAAGACATGGAACCAACAGAATTGATAGACAAACCTTGGCCATTTCCTATGAAGACTTGCTCGGATCCAGGCACAGAAGAAGAATCAGACACATTTGAGGCTTCAGGAGTAACATGGTGAGAGGCACCTGAGTCAGGATACCACCACTGATTGTTGTTGCTTGCTTCAGTACCTGCAAAAAGGGCCTGTGGTGCTGCGGATCTAGGAGAAGCAGCTCTGGGTGAACCATGAGCAAACTGAGCAGGATACATAGCACGAGGAGCGACATGAAATGGATTGAATGGAGCTCTTTGCTGAGGATAACCAGCACCACTTGAGTAACGATAATAGCATACTGAAGCATCATGTCCAGACCTGTGACAGATTTGACATGACTGTTTTGCGAAGCGTCCTCCACCACGACCAAAACGCCCACTGCTACGACTGAAACGACCTCCACGGGAGCCATAGGTGTGATTATCAGCATTGGCAGTGACGTGACTCGTTCCCTGAGGGAAAGCTTCAGTAGAGGCTTGACCAGTGGTAACAGTTGAAGGAGACGACGCAGATTGAGTGAGATTTACCGTCACTGGCTCCGCAACGGCAGCTTTGCGATGTTTCTCAAGACGCGACTCATGAGCAAGCAAAGACGACTCAAGTTCATCCAAGGAGCTCAGCTCATCCTTACTGTTGACGGCGGCAACAATGGAGTCATATTCCTCAGGAAGGGAATCAAGAACTATTTCGATTAGGTTACGAAGAGGAACAGGATCCCCAATCGAAACAAGCGACTCACTGATCTCACGAGTACGCTTCAGAAGCTCCTCAATCGTGAGCGAACCTTTGGTGAGACGACGAAGCTCAGAACGCAGCTGACGAGCTTTGGTTGAAAGAAGGGTGTCGAAGTAGCGGTGGACCTCTGTCCAGACTTGCCACGCGTGTTTACACTCGACAAGTTTAGGAAGAAGAGAATCAGAGATGGTGGAAAGAAGCCAGGTGCAGATGAGAGCATCCTGTTGCTCCCACTCCAGAAATACATTGTGAGATGCAGGATCTGAAGGAGAGGGAGAAGGAATCACCGGAACAGTGACGAACCTTTGGAGACGATGTCCACGAACAACCCCATCAATCTGTTGTTTCCATTGTTTGAAGTTTTTGTCATCGAGTTTAACAGAGATCAGGTGAGAAAGTTTCACCTGAGAGGAAAGAAAAAGAGACTCCATGGATCGGAAAAGAAACGAAAAAGAAAAAGAAGAAAAAAAAAAAAAAAAAGAGGCTCAAGATACCATGATAGAGTTTGTTAAACAATAGGCAATAGATAAGATAAGAGAAATATTCATTGTATTTCTTAATAATAAAGATACAAGGAACTTGCTATATATATAGGCAAGCAAAAGGTAATCAAATACTGACAAATGTGTCTAACAGCTAGTGCCAGCTCAGCAGTGGTAGTGGAACGCATCCTCCACTACTCTTCCCACTATTGACACACATAATAGAATATTATGTAACCACTACTCTATTAAGAGGATACTCAGATATCTACAAGGGACAGTTAACCATCGTTTACTACTTGCACCAGCTAGCCTAACAACCCCTAACACCATTACTGGTTTTTGTTATGCTGACTGGGCCTTTGACCCAGATGATAGGAGGTCCACTTCAGGGGCTTGTATCTATATTTTCCCTAATCTAGTATCCTGGTGGGCTAAGAAGCAAACACTAGTTGCCAGGTCCAGTGCTGAAGCAGAGTATTGAAGTCTGCATCAGGCTACTGCAGAGATCTTGAGGCTGCAGTCTCTATTGCAAGAGCTCAGGGTCAAGCACCAAACTCCAAAAATCTTATGTGATAACTTAAGTGCCTTGTCTCTCTCTCAAAACTCCAAAAGAGAAGGGTGAATTTAAGCATCAATCAGACAATTAGAGTGAGAGTAGGAGTAAACACATCCATACTAGTATCACCTTCAAATTCAACCCATAGAATGAGTCCGACTAACGACTATCCTATCAATCTTTACTCTTCCATTTTACAACTTTCAATTTTTAGTTTTTTTACTCTTACCAAGCACCCTCCGATCCCCGACAACACACCAAACTATCCTATAAACACCCTAGAGCCTAGCAATGCAGGTATTCTCATAACGGCGGATACAATTCATGACATCAACAACCAAACAACAATTCTTTTGCACAAAGTAATTTCCATTTTCAACTACACAGTTTACCAAGTTAAGGCAAGAAGCATCCGTGTCCATCAGAAAAAACAGCATATAGAATCAACCTATGCACACACATGAAATGAATCATTACCTGATGTCTGCCACATTGTTCGCAGGTGGAGCATGGAACATATGTAACAGTACTCCCCGTGTCAACAATAAGAGCAAACATCTGTGGAGGAGTACCGATCCAAAGCCGCGTTGTATAATACCTACACAAATCAATAATAATTCAACAAAAAAAGATATTGTTCTTAAATCTACGAAATCGTTAGAAGAATAAAATGCGTGCAATGATGATGAGAGAAGTTTACCCGTTGAGGAGGAGATCATCGTGGAGTCTCATGCGAGCGTTAGGGTGGCGTTTGGATTCCGATCCGTGAAGCTGGCGACGGGGATCGAGCGCTGACGTGGACGAATTGGGAGCGGTGAGGAATAGAGGAAGGACCATGGCGGGACGAGAGTCATGGTGGCGGTTACGGAGGAATTCGGCATCGCCGGCGATGGTCGAAGGAACGAGATGCAGAGTGTGTAGGAATAGGATGAGGAGAGTAAATGTGCGTGCCATCATGAGTTGGTGACTCGGGTTAGTGAAACGAGTCTGGATCCGAGTTATGGTTCGTAACTTGCGAACGGATCGAAAGAATGCTGGAAGGGAAGGTAGGGAGGGAATTCGAGTTAGTATGCGTCTTTTTGAAGGGAAGATAGTGACATAGTGATTTCCGTTTTTTTTATTATTTGCTTTTCTTTGTTGACTTTTTTTTTTAGTTTTCTTCGTGATTTTTTTTTTAAAATAACCATGTATTAAAAAAAAATTACGCAAATAACCACGTTTCGAAAAAAATTACGCAAATAACCAGGTTTCTGAAACCCTTAACACCAAGGCGCCATCTCACATGGCTTATTCCCTTTTTTTAGTCCTAGGCGCCATCTGACATGGCACACTCACTCCCAATAAGCCATGTCAAATGGCGCCTCCCTTCAACTTTTAGGAGGAGGAGTCATCTCATATGGTGCCTCCTTGTATATTTTTGTTCAATTTTCCATTTGAAAATGCACCAAGGCGCCATCTCAGATGGCCTATTGCAGAAAAGTTGTACATAGGAGTCATCCCAAATGGCGCCTCCCTTCATCTGATACAATGGTGGCGTCATCTCACATGGCGCCTTGGTGTCAATGTTTTCTGAAATTTGGTTATTTGCGTAATTTTTTCCGAAGTATGGTTATTTGCGTAATTTTTTTCTAATACATGGTTATTTAAAAAAAAAAATTCTTTCTTCGTTAATTTTATTTTTTTAGTAATTCTTTTTGTTTGCTTTATATTAATTTTTTATTATTTAGTTCAGATATATTTCGAAGTCAAGTAGGCACCATATTTTAATTTGAAAGTTTCTCAACCCACCCCATGATTATTTTACACACCACGTACAATTTTAATTTTGTCCACAGTTTTCGTATATACACATCCGGAAGCATTCCATATTTGGAAAAAGTTTGATTCCTTCTGTAGATGCATATACGGAAGCACCCAATGTTTTTGGAACAAATGTACTTCCGTAGATCCATCTACAAAACAAAATAATATTTTTTGAATTTTTTGAATGTATTGTAGATCATCCAATGTTTTCTTGTTGCTTTATTGTTCATAAATATACACCGCTAAAAAGACAACAGTAGGTAGACCAATAAAAATACAATATATAAATAATGAAAGTCAAAGTGTCGAGTACATAATCAAATACATACAAAATTTAAATATAAATAGATCATCTAATATAATTACTGAGTATGTCAAGTGTCATCCTGCGTACCATCCACTCCGAGTCCACCAAGGGCTCTGCTGGCTCTTCCCCTAGCATCAAGTGTCTCACGGGTCTTGGCACGATGTCGATAGTATAAAAATGGACTCTCTGCCATCCTGATCATATCATCCGGCACACGCCTAGAAACAGTCCCCTCAGGGAATAAATCCTCTACAATGGCTATGATGACCCTGTCAGCTATCTGGCGATACAGAGGTAGAAGATCCTGAGTGTGATCCAACTGAGCCTGATGCGTACGGAGAATCTCCTTGTGGGCTGGTCTGGGCGGACCTCCCTCTGCAGCTGGAAACATGTATGAATGTGAGACTCTATAGTACCAAGTGATGTACTCCTCGGCACAGCTCCAGTCGTGCTCTACTCTCGTCGCCCGTGCCTCCTCAGGGACCATGTTATGCTCCCAATCTGCAGAGACCTCATCTAACTGCCTGCGGGTCATGGCGATAGGAGCTGAGACAGTAGGATCGCGGGGTATCGTCTACTCATATCCAAACTCACGCATGACGCGCTCCGGAAGATAGCGTACAACAATGGTCGAGCTGGCGGCCAACCATCTAGAATATAGAGCTATCTTGTCAAACGGAACCGTCTCCTGGTGCTCATCATAGAAGCAGTACTTGATGTCCTCCGCGACCATCCAGTCAAGACCGTGCCTGTAGGGATCAGGCACCTGGTTCCCTCTAAGGGGGTGAAAGCACTGGCACGCGGCATGACCTCTGTGTACTCCTCTACCTCTCCCCAGCCAATAATGTCTGGGAAGTGTTGTAGTATCCAATCCGGAAATAAAACACGGTTATTTTATAGTACTATCAAAAAAATAGAAGAGTATAAGATTGTTACCACTAAAAGAGTACAGCTGCCCGCAATTGTCCTTTCCTTCCACAGGCATCCCTCTCCAAGTCTGTGGTAACTGTACGCCAGTACAGTCGCTCCTCAGTTGTACTCATGGATACGTGTTATATTCGATAAGTACATCAGGTAGGGGACATCTATGTACGTCGAGCTCGTGTCCACAAAGAACTGAGTGCCTATCAAAAATAGGAAGTAGCATCTCATCGCCCGCTCTCTGTATGTAGCCTGCTCCAACTCGTCCCCCTTAGAATGTTGTGCCGCAGTGATCTCCGCAGCATACTGTCTCTGCAGGAAGCTAAACTTGATGTGGGCCCCTCGTGTCCTCTCCACCTCCTCAAGGGCGTCATCGGGATCAGCCCCCAGCTCTGCAATCAGCATCTCTTGAGCTTCCGCCTTTGTCAGCCTACCGTGACAAAGGAGGGTACCCCTGATAAATAGATGAAATAGGCATGCCACATCATCTAGGGTGAGATAATATCACCGTGGGGTGGATGAAATGGGGATGTCTCAGGATGCCATCTCTCCACAAAGGCCGCAAGCATACAATTATGTACAGTATGGTTGCCGAGCGTACAGAGGTCTCTCATGCCTAAAGCTGCCAGTACCTCCTGAAACCATGGCTCGTCAGGCTGCGCGAGATCTTTAATCTTCCGCCCATGGTTGTAGAACCTTTGGGGATCCCTACTCTGAAATTTTTAAACAATTCAAATGGTTAGTAATAAGCAAGGTCAGAACTGACGAAAATAAATAGTAATTAACAAATAAAATTTACCTCTCCATCCCATATACGCCTAGCTGCATGATCGTCATACCCTGACAAAAGGAATGTGTCTATAGGACCCCCAGGATGCCATATAGGCTTTGGCACCGACTCATCCTCGTGTCCCTGCGGAGGTGGCATAGGAGATCTTGCATCGCACGTCACAGGCACAGGCACAGGAATAAAAGTAGAAGACGTGGCACGACGACGGCTGCGGGGTGGTGGCATCTGTGAAGAACCCTCCGCATCATCCCGGGGCCCCCGTGAAATAGTAGTAGACGGAGAAGGTCCCTCAATTGGGACAGGTGTAAAATGTTCGACTATAGCGAGTGTATGAACTAGAACAACAACTGAGAACCCCTCAACTGGGACAGATGTAGAAGTCCTAGCTGGAGCGGGTGTATCAGGTAGAACAACAGCTCCATCAGTCACCTGAGATATAACACACGGTCGTTCGCGTTGCACAGATACGTGCTGCGCAGTCCTCCCATGTATATCTCTACTTGGCCCGTGAGTCATATTGTCTGCATATGTAACTGTACATGAACAATAAATATAAATAAACAAGAAATTAAAAATAAAAATACTCTTTCCGTAGATGCACCTACGGAAGTATGTTAGTTTCTAAAACCTTGGGTGCTTCCGTAGATGGACCTACGGAAGCATGTTAGTTTTCAAATACATTGGGTGCTTCCGTAGAAAGATCTACGAAAAGCCTCAACGTGCATCTCTTCCGTAAATGGATCTACAGAAGCAACTGAAACTCAGAAACACAACAATGGCGTCTGAGTCAGTCCAGCCACTACAAACTCTATTTTTGGTGGCTTGATCGTTTGTTTAAAACGTCAAACAAACATACATTGTCTCTAATCACTATTGCTAAACCTATCAATTTATTTCTACTCCTAAATATCACATTCTAATTCAATTTCAAAACTACTCTAAATTAACTAAAAATTAGAAAAACTTACCGATTAAAATATTGCTTTGAACTTGAAAGAGATTTGTAGTTGATGTTGACAATGTAGTCGAACTTGATATCACTTTTGAGGTAGGGGAAAGATAGTTTGGGGTTGAGAGAGTATGAGGAGAGTTTGAGTTTGAGTTTGAAATGAAGAGAATGAGGCAGGGAAAGGTCTGGCGCGAGTTATAACACCAACTCTTTCCGTAGATGCACATACGGAAGACTTCCGTAGATGCATCTACAGAACAAAGCAATGTTAAACAAAAAAATGGGTGTTTCCGGAGATACATCTACAGAAGCATGAGGACATTTTTGTCAATTAGGTGGTGCGTGAGAGATGCATGGGGTATGTTGAGAAATTGTCTTTTAATTTTGTCTCACGGTTTATCATTTTTAAAAGATCTTATGTTAGAGTGTGAGATATTGTCCATTTTAATTTTCTCTCACGGTTTATCATTTTTAAGAGATTTTTTTTTTATACAAGTAAAAAAAAGGAAAAGAAATTAAGTTGAAATTATTTAGAAAATAAAGTTTCACCAACATTGCTAATTGGAGAGTGATGACTTTTAAGAGGGGATTTCATAAAAGACCAATACGCTAGATTATTATCTAGTCTATAAAAACACCAAATACATTGGTTATTCAATGAATCTAAAAGGTAACTTGTCTCTTATATAAAGGAACGGAGGTAGTATTATTTTCCTGATATGACGGAACAATAACCCTCAAGTCGAGACTAATGGGTGTGGGTTAGAAAGTGACTCATATTCTAGGGAATTATTTATTGCATTTCCTACTATATTTACTTATACTGATGAAATTTCAAAAATATATTTAGAATTTGAAAATTGAAATTCAGATACATCCTAAATACAATAAATTAAATTTCAGAATCATGTCAAACACAAATAAAAAATAAGTTTGAAGATTGAAACCGAATTTCAAGTCTGGGGATTGAAATTTGGACACTCTCACTTAAATGTGTGCAGAAAGGGTTTTTCTCCATATTCCATTACATTTGAAACAACTTCTCTCAAGAACAAAACATAATTCACTCATTTGAATCCAACATTTTTTCAACTTTTCTCTCAATATATATTTATGTTCATTTAAACCAATCCCTTCGTCAACTTCTACTATTTTTCATTCAAATCAAGCTCATTCATATCTTGCATTTAATAAGTTACTCACATCCTTGATTTTCATGATTTTTCATGCATGTAACTCCATTAATAATTTAATAGATTATAGTTAAGCTACATTATGTTACATCCGATTGAAATGCAATTCCTACTCTGATTTAGTGTAAATTTGGTACATTTGAAGGCCAAGGTTGAAGTTTGGTCTGATTTCTGCTATTTGCGTGTAATCCGAATTTCAAAATTTGAACCCTTAGTATGGATAACATAATCCAGATTTCTCTATTTATCATTTTGTTTGCTTATAATTGTTTCCATTTATTTGACTATGATATGTCTTTTCTTTTTTTATTAAATAAAAATGGCAGACAAACAATGATGCATACATGGCCAATTGTCCTAACATGCTTCAGTGTATCAAGAGAAAACTAAATTGACGCAAGTTGCTAGAGAATCATTTTGTACTATTGAGGGATCCTCTTCCCGTAGACATGTTTCTACAACTCATAATAAATCACTTGCTGCTCCTGTTCATGTTATTGTACGTGTTGGTGAATCCACATCCGACAGTCAAACCTGATGCGGCTGCACCTGATAATTTTTTGGGGGGGCCCAAAGAAATTTCACTACTTCCTCTATATGCACACCATGTTGTTAGGCACGTGTGGGAGAGAGGTAACATAAATGTATATTTACTTTTTCAAACATCTACTTTATACTTATTTGACGTATATGTATTTATTTTTGCAGTACCTTGACATGTTGAAATATATAAACCATGGTAGGAAGATAGCAAAGCATCCTAAGTCATATGAGATTTGGTTTTAGGATGTATTGTAGTTGCTGAGAGATGGCACAAAAAGACGTCATCATTTCATCTTTTGATTGGTGAGATAACTATCACCTTTGACAAGTATTTGTGGAACCATGTTTTGTAGGTTATTGATAAAGGAAGGTCTCTTGAAGATGAACATCCTTTTGATGATGACAACTAGGTTTTGATGATAACGACTAAAGTAAAATATAAAGTGGTTAAAGATGCAACCAGGTCAGTAGTGTTTGATAAACTTGACTCTCTGATGATGGCACCTAAAGGGAATATAACTCAAACATCATCTCAAAGTAAATATCAAATAAGTTTTTACAAGATTGAAGTATTTGACAAGATTTAAAGTGTGTAAAAGTTCACCGTGATGCGTCTAAGTGAATAACATTGTTAATAAAAGCAATAAAATCGGATTGAATCTTAATCAGAAAATCCTCCCAAAACACAGCATCTTGGCTTGTTGGGCAAGACCCGTATTTCGTACCTATATGCTGGGACGTTGGGCCAACATGTGTCCCTTCTGCACCAGAAAAACACCTTGACACAGCTGAGCATACAATCCTACCAACCAACAATCATCAACATGCAATCATTCACATACTTAGTCATACATAACACAAACAATTCGTAGTTAGTATTAGAATATGCAAAATACTATTAACACAAAAGTTCACTCCAGCATGTGTGCACATCAATAGTACTTACTTACCAAATAGTCAATACTAAACAATTTCCTATTACCTATTAGTTAGTCACACTAACTAACATAGATTACACCACACCACTACTCACCTTTTTTGCCATAATTTGACAAAGGGTAAGTGCTTTAAAGTGGCAACCAGAGGTCAGTCTGTTAGAACAAGATTTGTTCTGATCAATATTCTTAGTTTTGATGATAACAAGGATATGAATTTTGTGTGAGATAATGTGGTACTCTAATACATTGCAATTTCCTTTCAGGAAATATATAAAGAGTATGCACAAATCAGCGCTCAGAAGCTTTGTCTCAGAAGGTTCAGCATGCAACATCAGAACATGGTCTGGCAAGACATCAGAAAATGGTCAAGGCAGAATCAGAACATGGGTCTATGAAAGCATCAGAAGAACTTGAGGTCAGAAGCAGAAGCACTGAAGTTCTCATGGTATCACGCTCAGAAGCACTTCAAGGTCAGAAGACAAGAAGATGCTATGCACCAAGCTGTTTGACTCTGATGATATTCAAATATTTTATTCACAAACATCAGATCAGAAGAAAGTACAGGTGGCAGGCTACGCTGACTGACAAAAGGAACGTTGGAAGCTATTAAAGGCAACGTCAGTAGACACAGCGTGAACAAGGCTCGAGGTAGTTGACAAAAGCGTGAAACATTAAATGCAATGCTGTACGGAATACGCAAAGCATTAAATGCGCCCAACGGTCATCTTCTCAAGTGCCTATAAATATGAAGTTCTGATGAGAAGCAAGGTTGACGATTAGCTAACAATTAACTTGCTGAAACGCTGTTCAAATTCAAAGCTCAGAAACTTCATCTTCATCAAAGCTCACTACATTGCTGTTGTAATATATTAGTGAGATTAAGCTTAAACGTTAAGAGAAATATAACTGTTGTGATTATAGCTTTTCAGAAGCATTGTAAAACTCTTATTTGATTACATTAATTTGTAAGTAACTAGAGTGATCAAGTGTTGATCAGGATACTCTAGGAAGTCTTAGCTTGTGTCTAAGCAGTTGTAATTAGAGTGATCACGTGGTGGTCAGGATACTCTAAGAAAGTCTTAGCTTGTGTCTAAGCATTTGTTCCTAGAGTGATCAGGTTGTGATCAGGATACTCTAGAAGACTTAGTCGTGGGCTAAGTGGAAAACCATTGTAATCTGTTGCGATTAGTGGATTAAATCCTCAGGTGAGGTAAATCACTCCGTGGGGGTGGACTGGAGTAGTTTAGTTAACAACGAACCAGGATAAAAATAACTGTGCAAATTGTTTTTATATTTCAAGTTTTTAAGACTACACTTATTCAAACCCCCCCTTTCTAAGTGTTTTTCTATCCTTCAATTGGCATCAGAGCGCCGGTTCTAAGGTGCAAGCACTTAACCGTGTTTAGAAAAGATTCAGGAAGAGAAAAACGCTTAAGTAAAAGATGGCTGGTGAATCTCAATCAAATCCAACTGCATCTACATCTGGCTCTGCTGAGCAATACAACAGTAACAATGGTTATACTAGACCACCAGTATTTGATGGTGAAAACTTTGAATACTGGAAAGATAAACTGGAAAGTTACTTTCTTGGTCTAGATGCTGATCTATGGGATCTTCTGTTGGATGGTTACAAACATCCTGTAAAAGCTACTGGTGTAAGGCTCACGAGAAGCGAAATGACTGATGATCAAAAGAAAGATTTCAAAAATCATCACAAATGCAGGACTGTTTTGCTGAATGCTATCTCTCATGCTGAGTATGAGAAGATATCTAACAGGGAAACGACCCATGACATATATGAGTCCTTGAAAATGACTCATGAAGGAAATGCTCAAGTCAAGGAGACTAAAGCTCTTGCTCTAATCCAGAAATATGAAGCCTTCAAGATGGAGGATGATGAAGATATTGAGAAGATGTTCTCAAGATTTCAAACTCTAACGGCTGGATTGAGAGTTCTGGATAAAGGCTACACCAAGGCTGATCATGTAAAGAAGATTATCAGAAGCTTACCCAGAAGATGGGGTGCAATGGTAACAGCATTCAAGATTGCCAAGAATCTGAATGAAGTTTCTTTGGAAGAGTTTATCAGTGCCTTGAGAAGCCATGAAATAGAGCTGGACGCAAACGAGCCTCAGAAGAAAGGTAAGTCTATTGCATTAAAATCTAATGTTAAAAAATGCACTAACGCTTTTCAGGCTAGAGAAGAAGATCCTGAAGAATCAGAATCTGAAGAAGAAGATGAACTGTCCATGATCTCCAGAAGGGTAAACCAACTCTGGAAGAGCAAGCAAAGGAAGTTCAGAGGCTTCAGAAGTTCAAAGAGATTTGAACGTGGAGAATCTTCTGGTGACAGAAGATCTGACAAGAAGAAGGTTGTCTGCTATGAGTGCAATGAGCCTGGACATTACAAGAACGAGTGTCCAAAACTTCAGAAGGAGAATCCCAAGAAGAAGTTTCATAAGAAGAAAGGTCTTATGGCAACATGGGATGATTCTGAATCAGAATCAGAATCAGACTCTGAAGGAGAGCAGGCCAACTTCGCGCTGATGGCTACAAAAGATGATGGATCAGAATCTACATCAGAATCAGATTCTGAAGAGGTATTTTCTGAACTATCTAGAGAAGAGTTAGTTTCCAGTTTAACAGAACTTCTGGAACTCAAGGCTCATCTAAGTATCAAATACAAAAAGCTGAAAAAGCAGTTTGAATTTGAAACTAAGAAGCTGGAATTGGAAAATTCTGAACTGAAGGAAAAAGTTTTAAATCTATCCAAAGATAGTGGATCTCCTTCTGAAACAGAAAAATCCATTCCTAGCATGAATCATATTCTGAAAGAATATGACTCGAGCTTCAGAAAGTTCTTATCTAGAAGTATTGGCAGAAGTCATCTTGCTTCTATGATATATGGTGTTTCTGGAAACAGAAGGTTTGGTTTTGGCTATAAGGGTGATACCTCACATAAATTTGAACCTATTGATGATCTGAAGATCACATACAAGCCATTGTATGATCAGTTCAAATATGGCCATGCACATGATATTAGGCTCACTTCACATGCACAGAAGTTTAACACTGTTCACACCAAGAAGCTTCTGACACATCCTAAGAAATATCATGCTGACAAACCTAAAGAATATCATGCTGTTCCTCCTGTTAAATATTTTGCTAAACCCAAGTTCAATCAGAACTTGAGGAGAACTAACAAGAAAGGACCCAAGAAATTGTGGGTACCTAAGGAAAAGATAATTTCTGTTGCAGATATCCTTGGCGGCAAAGAGGACAGAAAGCAAAATGTCATGGTACCTGGACTCTGGGTGCTCGCGACACTTGACGGGAAGAAGGTCTACATTCCAAGACCTGGTGCTTAAACCAGGTGGAGAAGTCAAGTTTGGAGGAGATCAGAAGGGCAAAATCATTGGCTCTGGAACCATTAGTCTTGGTAACTCTCCTTCCATAACTAATGTACTTCTTGTTGAAGGATTAACGCATAACTTATTGTCCATAAGTCAATTAAGTGACAATGGTTATGATATAATCTTCAATCAAAAGTCTTGCAAGGCTGTAAGTCAGAAGGATGGCTCAATCCTATTTACAGGCAAGAGGAAGAACAACATTTATAAGATTGATCTTTCTGATCTTGAGAAGCAGAAGGTGACTTGTCTTATGTCTGTTTCTGAAGAGCAATGGGTCTGACACAGAAGATTAGGTCATGCTAGTTTGAGAAAGATTTCTCAGATTAACAAACTAAATCTGGTCAGAGGACTCCCAAATATGAAATTCAAATCAGACGCTCTTTGTGAAGCATGTCAGAAGGGCAAGTTCTCCAGACCTGCATTCAAGTCTAAGAATGTTGTTTCTACCTCAAGGCCATTAGAACTCTTGCACATTGATCTGTTTGGCCCAGTCAAAACAGCATCTGTCAGAGGGAAGAAATATGGATTAGTCATCGTTGATGATTATAGCCGCTGGACATGGGTAAAGTTCTTGAAACACAAGGATGAGTCTCATTCAGTGTTCTTTGAATTCTGCACTCAGATTCAATCTGAGAAAGAGTGTAAAATCATAAAGGTCAGAAGTGATCATGGTGGTGAATTTGAGAACAAATTCTTTGAGGAGTTCTTCAAAGAAAATGGTATTGCCCATGATTTCTCTTGCCCTAGAACTCCATAGCAAAATGGAGTTGTAGAGCGAAAGAATAGGACTCTACAAGAAATGGCCAGAACCATGATCAATGAAACCAATATGGCTAAGCATTTCTGGGTAGAAGCAATAAACACTGCGTGTTATATTCAGAATAGAATCTCTATAAGACCTATTCTAAATAAGACTCCTTATGAATTGTGGAAGAACAGAAAGCCCAACATTTCATATTTCCATCCTTTTGGATGTGTATGTTTTATTCTGAATACTAAAGATCATCTTGGTAAGTTTGATTCTAAAGCACAAAAGTGTTTCCTTCTTGGATATTCTGAACGCTCTAAAGGCTACAGAGTATACAATACTGAAACATTGATTGTAGAAGAATCAATCAATATCAGGTTTGATGATAAGCTTGGTCTTGAAAAACCAAAGCAGTTTGAGAATTTTGCAGATTTTGATATTGATATATCAGAAGCAGTAGAACCAAGAAGCAATGCTGCAAAAGCTGGCAGTCTCAGAAGCAATGGATCAGAAGATCAAGTTGCTGCATCTTTAGAGAATCTGAGAATCTCTGAAGAACCAACAGTCAGAAGATCACCTAGACTTGCATCAGCTCATTCAGAAGATGTGATCCTTGGGAAGAAAGATGATCCTATCAGAACAAGATCATTTCTAAAGAATGACAATCAGAAGCAGTGATCAGAATCTGAAGGCGTAACGTCTATTCATAGTTTACAGCTGTCATCTATTATCTGATGGTGAACACGTGTATGTACGGTTTGTACAAAGCGTGCAGTTGAAAAGACGCCGACCTAGGTAACTGTGTTAAATCATTTCATTTACTGTGTTCTCTCTCCTAATGTCATTTCTCATTAAATGCATAATGATTTCTTTATTTTCAAATCATTTAAATAACCCGCTTCATCTTCATTCCCTCTTTTTCTCTCGTTCTCTCTCTTGTGCATCCCCTTCGTTGCATTTTTTTTTACAAACCCTAGTTTTTTATTTGATCTCAAAGCATAATCATCATGAACTCATCTTCTTGTTCATCGAATTCAAAAGAAAGGCTCACTTCTACACAAATCCTTATACGCAAATATGAGTATGCTCCTTTGAAAACATGCTTAATACCCACGAAAGAACTGGAAGTTCTATGTGAATCTGCTGTGGACATCAACAATCTAAAAGCAAATGGCTTTAAGTGTGATGCAAGAATCTTTGAGCAAGGATGGTCTAAGTATCTTGATAGATTGGTTGGTCCAATTTATCCTGAACTCGTGAAGGATTTCTGGGTACATGCAACGGTTACCCCAACTGCCATCATTTCATTCGTGCTAGGGCATGAAGTGGTTATCACTGAAAAGCTCATCAGGAAGCTGTACAATCTGAATGATGAAGAAGGTTGGTCTGGTTTTCGACATGCATCAGTTGATTGGTCTAAAGTTGAACAACAAATCTCTCAGACTTTTGGAATTGACTCTAATAACACAGGCACCTTAAGGCCGTTTTATAAAGTATGGGCTGAGATTATTCTGGGTTCCCTTCACCATAGAAAGAGGATGCTCTCCTCCTCCTACATCAGTCCAGATCACAAGTATACTCTTTTTTGCATTGGCAAAAAGACTGAGATCAACATCTCCCATATTCTGTTTGAGAATCTGAAGACTTCTATCTTTGAGTCAAGAGAAGACGAAAGGGCGAAGTACCCTCATATTTCAAGAACGACTATTCCGTTTGGAAGAATGATTTCAGACATTCTGATTGAAAGCAAAGTGCTGGACTCCATCAGAAAACTCAATGCGTCCCATTTTCTTGGAGTAGTTCAAGGTCCCATTTTCAATGGTGTGGATTTGTTCAGACTGGAACTCATTCAAAATGTATCTTCTGTGTGCACAAGCTTTCCTGACATTCTGTCAAGAAGAGTTGCTGTTGAAGGTTTTGCCTCTTTGTTTCAAAAAGAACTGCATCAGGTTGTCAAGCTTTACCTGGAAGATTGTGTTAGGAAGCAATCAGATATTGATCCTGCTTGGATCCGTGGCAGAGTACTTCCGTCCAAGGCTGATCTTCTGAAGAAGGATCAGAAGGAACTAAAGGCTAGGCTAAAAAGAAAAGCCCGAGAAGATGAGGCTAAGAAAGCCAAGAAGTTGAGAGTCACCTATGATCCTGACAAGGTGGACTCTGAAGAACGAAGGGATAAAAGGATTAGAGATTCCTTTCGCAGAACCAGATCTTCTTCTTCTATACAAATCTCCAGGCAGGTTTTTACTCCACCTCCTTCTGTCCCTAAACCATCTCTCCAATCACCTCCATCTGAACCAAAAGTAAACCTCACTTTACCAAATCCTTCTCCATCATCCTTCTCCTCTCCCATTCTAAACCCCACACCTCTAAGTATTCTCCCCCCAACTCCTTCTGATAAATCTTTCTCACCAATTCCCTTTACAAATACTCCATCCTCTTCTCAACCTATCCTTTCTGATATTCCATCCTCATCAATCATTCTCTCAGATATCCCTTCTTCCTCATCCCCCGCACCTCCACCTTCTATATCCCATCCCTTACCTACCAGAAAATCCAAACCCTACTGTCTTCTCTACCCTGACTACAAATTCACCTTCAATTCGCCTGAACCTGAACCCTATACCCACCTGGAACTTTTCAGACATGAGGTGATCAGCAGTCTAGATCTTCTGAAGGATGCATTTCTAAATGGTCTGGATGATGTTTCTACAAGAAATCTCTGGAGAAGATTCCGCAAGGATTTTCAAGTAGAAGCAATGGGAGTACAGAAAAGACTAGTGGCTGCTGCCCCTGGTTACCCTGGTTACCTTCTGGAGGGTGATTATGGTATATACAACCATCCTCTCAGAAATTGTGTTGCTGCTGAGGAGAAGCCCTTTGTGGATGAATTGGAAGAAGCAAGACTTGTTGCTGCAATGGAAGCTAACCTTTGCAGGGAGATTGTTATCTGGATACCTCAATATCCAGTTCTGCTCGGGGATTTCAAGACCCTCTTTGACTTTCTGAGGGAAAACCCTTCTAAGAAAGACCCAAGTTTGGTCATTCCAGAAGTTGTTGACCCACCAGAAGTTGAAGGTCCTTCTGCCCCCAGGAATCTAGCTGCCATTCTTCAGGCACTTGAGAATGGAGATTCTGAGATTCCAGCTGCAGATTATGGAGATGCTTCTATGCAAGAAGCAGATGTAGAAGATCATGTTGATAAAACCATTCCTGTTGAGGAAGATCCTGTAAATGATCTAACTATGGAAGCCACGGATCAGAATGCCATCCCTGTGGATAGAAGCTGTGAAGCTTCTTCTGATGAACCTTCCCGTCTTGCAAGGACTTTGGAAGTTCTTCAGAAGAACCAGGAAGAGCAAAGCCCAGTCAATGCTGAGTTTAGAGCTTTCATAGAGAAGCAGAATGAGCACAACAATGGGGTTTAAAAGATGCTGGCCAAGATCTTGTCAAGGCTAGGGTCGTCTTAGATTGAGTCTTTGTTGTTTTGTTTTTGCTTTTGCTGCATCTGTTTTGTGCATCTTGTCTTCCTTCTCTTTGTGTACTTCTGTACTTGTCTGTTTGAACTTCAATGAAAATCATCCTTTTTCTTCCGTGTGTTTCTTTTTGTTTTTATCTGAATCTTTTATGTTTTTGATGATATGACAAAAAGGGGGAGAAATATGTGATAAATGATTTGATTTAATCAGTTGCTTTACTAACAGAACTTGCAAAGTTCTATGTTTTTAAGTTGTGTTGTTGCAGGAATCGAAGATTCTCTTTAAAGATCAACATTAGAAGCAACAAGATGAATCAAGTTCTTGGATTCTTGAAGCAAGCTGAGTGCTATGAAGCTTCAGAATCAGAAGCAAGAAGGAAGAATGTTCAGATATTCTGATGATAGAATATGATCTGATTCTGAATGTCTATTTGTTCTGATACATTCTATATAGCCTATATGGCTCTGATACATATTATGTGTTCTGAAACATATTTTATGTTCTGATTCATTCATGCTGACTTTTGTCGTTTAGTTTTGTTCTGTAACATTTCAGGATGTAGAGATGCTCTGATGAAGCTCTGGTACATTCAACAATGTTCTGATACAATCTAGCATGAAGAGATGTAAGAAGAAATTCAAGCCCTGAAGCTGTCCCAATGGAAGCAAGAATCAGAAGCTGTGAATGTTCTGAAGATCAAAGAAATTCAAGTTCTGAAGCTGTCCGATGGAAGCAAAAGTCAGAAGCTGTGAATGTTCTGAAGATCAAAGAAATTCAAGTTCTGAAGCTGTCCGATGGAAGCAAAAGTCAGAAGCTGTGAATGTTCTGAGGATCTAAAGAAATTCAATGTTCTGAAGCTGTCCTATTGAAGCAGAAATCAGAAGTAATGAATGTTCTGAAGATCGAGCACTGTGAACGTCTCTACCGAAATAATCAGGGAAGTCTTTTATTATTAAAATTCTTCTAGTATTAATTTCAGGGGGAGATTATTCATCTCAGGGGGAGATTGTTAATCTCAGGGGGAGACATATTCACATGCTTATGATATAGCTGTGTAATCTGTCTTTAGCCGTCTGCTCTTTCTGATCGAAAATTCATATCATTTATATATGTTTTTGTCATCATCAAAAAGGGGGAGATTGTTAGAACAAGATTTGTTCTGATCAATATTCTTAGTTTTGATGATAACAAGGATATGAATTTTGTGTGAGATAATGTGGTACTCTAATACATTGTAATTTCCTTTCAGGAAATATATAAAGAATATGCACAAATCAGCGCTCAGAAGCTTTGTCTCAGAAGGTTCAGCATGCAACATCAGAACATGGTCTGGCAAGACATCAGAAAATGGTCAAGGCAGAATCAGAACATGGGTCTATGAAAGCATCAGAAGAACTTGAGGTCAGAAGCAGAAGCACTGAAGTTCTCATGGTATCACGCTCAGAAGCACTTCAAGGTCAGAAGACAAGAAGATGCTATGCACCAAGCTGTTTGACTCTGATGATATTCAAATATTTTATTCACAAACATCAGATCAGAAGAAAGTACAGGTGGCAGGCTACGCTGACTAACAAAAGGAACGTTGGAAGCTATTAAAGGCAACGTCAGTAGACACAGCGTGAACAAGGCTCGAGGTAGTTGACAAAAGCGTGAAACATTAAATGCAATGCTGTATGGAATACGCAAAGCATTAAATGTGCCCAACGGTCATCTTCTCAAGTGCCTATAAATATGAAGTTCTGATGAGAAGCAAGGTTGACGATTAGCTAACAATTAACTTGCTGAAACGCTGTTCAAATTCAAAGCTCAGAAACTTCATCTTCATCAAAGCTCACTACATTGCTGTTGTAATATATTAGTGAGATTAAGCTTAAACGTTAAGAGAAATATCACTGTTGTGATTATAGCTTTTCAGAAGCATTGTAAAACTCTTATTTGATTACATTAATTTGTAAGTAACTAGAGTGATCAAGTGTTGATCAGGATACTCTAGGAAGTCAGCTTGTGTCTAAGCAGTTGTAATTAGAGTGATCACGTGGTGGTCAGGATACTCTAAGAAAGTCTTAGCTTGTGTCTAAGCATTTGTTCCTAGAGTGATCAGGTTGTGATCAGGATACTCTAGAAGACTTAGTCGTGGGCTAAGTGGAAAACCATTGTAATCTGTTGCGATTAGTGGATTAAATCCTCAGGTGAGGTAAATCACTCCGTGGGGGTGGACTGGAGTAGTTTAGTTAACAACGAACCAGGATAAAAATAACTGTGCAAATTGTTTTTATATTTCAAGTTTTTAAGACTACACTTATTCAAACTTTCTAAGTGTTTTTCTATCCTTCACAGTCATCCATAGGTTAGAGTATATTAATACATATGCAACTAGATCATGAGTGGAACAACATCAAGAGATGCACAAGCAATAGATTAATTATTGAACATAGTCTTAAGAGGCTATGAAGCTTTTATATATTCAAATTAAAACATGCCTAAATACAGAGGCCAAACAATCATAGCAACAACACCTGGATATATTCAGGTAGAAATCTCCAAACTTTAGCTTCTTAAATCAAAATTCAATTTAAGTTATTCTCATTTGACTCAAAATCACTTGAGTCACGTGATTCCATTGGTTTTGCAACTGCAGAACTGCCTCTATATTCCTTATCTTCTCAGGATTCAAGTTTGTGATCACTATCTTCTTAGAGTTGGATGTTAACTATTGTGATGTTATTCCTAACATCTCTAATTTCCTTGAACTTATTTAACCACGGCTTCAACATATCACCAACATCTTTAGGAATCGCGATTTCTTTTACAAGTAAGCTCTCACTTGACTGCTTTGACAAACCTTTAAAATTGTGATTAATTTTATGAGGATGAGTTTGAAGGATTAGAGAGGGATCTGTAATCTGAGAGCATGACAAGGCAAGATGTTTGTTTTTCTTGCCTGTAACGACAACTCAGTTATACCACACTTGAGATAAGAAAAGAATCCACCTTATCTTATGTGCCATAGTGGTCTTAATGGAGAGAAATACTATTTCTATGTTGTCACGTTTCCCAAGAATTAATTGCTACAAGATCTCACAGATACAAAATGACTCTTTAAATTGAAGTGCATCCCAGGCTTTGTTGAATAAGTCTCCCAACTGTTTCTCAGTGTCAACCTTGTTTTTGTTTTTACATATTTTTCAACACACATTTCTTAAAGTGGCACAGAACAATGTTATGACATCTTGTCCCACATTGTATTTTTTCAGTAGGAGTTTCATCCACAACAATTTAGCAACTTCTTCAAATGCCATATCTTCTTTTGACAACTTCCTTTCAAGGCTTATTCTTGTGTGATACAAACACATCCCCTTCAACATACTTTCCTCGTTATTTGTGAGTAACTCTTTGTCATCCAGCCTTTTATGTATGTTGGACACAATGTCCAAGGCATTTGCTTCAGCATCTGTCTCTGATTTAAGCATTCTAGCTTCTTTTTAATTACCAAGAACAACTTGCTCATCCTTCCTCTGAGTTGAGAACTCAGTTACCATTATGTCACTCATGATGTCTGGCACATCCTGAAAGATTATCTTCCTTATCATCTTTGATGACATCTTTGTGCATTTGATTACTCCAGAAAAGTTGAGTGCAACTTTTTTTAGCATATAAACCTTGGAAATCACATGTGTAGACCTTCATTTGCTTCACTTGAAAATAAAATAGGTAAACATCTTCTACCAAGCTCAAAACTTTAGTTAGCATTTGTTAAACAAAATGCTCTATCATCCTACTCAACACAGTGTCTATCATCAGATCGCCACTGTCTCTCATATTGACACCCTCCAAATTGTTGATATTAGTAAGAGCGTCCAAACTGACATCCACATTCAAGTCCCTCTTAAAGAAAGCACTTTTCCCATTCATCTAATAAATTTTTACCTTCAAAATACATGATAGTATTGGAATTCGACATGGATAATAGGATCAAAAGGGATGAATTTGCAATTTTCCACTCTTCGACCATTCGGTCAAAACTTGGAGTGGTTGAATGGTTGTGTGAACCACTCATTTTACTCTTCTACATGAGGTCAACAACATTAGACATCTACTAATGGATAGACAAATGAGATTAACACGAAATAAGGTCAACAACATTAGACATTAACTAATGGATAGACAGCTGAGATTAACACAAAACAAGTTTGCAATTTTCCAACTCCTTTGTATTGATCCAAGCGAGTTGTCTGTCACCAATTGTTTAACATACACTTAATTTAACAAAAGTGGGCATGGTTTATAAATATATGAGTACATCTGCCTTCTGACATCATAAGAAACTCAAACAAAAACAAAAGGGAACATTTTTAAATACTAGGAGTAGATAATTAGTAATGTTTGATTGCTAGCATGTCTAGAGTGTTTTCATTCATGCTTGCCGGTTAAAAACTCACATGTAATGCTGGTGTGAGGGTTGCAAACTACTGCCTATATAACGACCATAGTTAGAAGGAGCTGCACTAGGCTGCGGAGTGTACATAGCTTGGCCTGGTACTTGATAATCATGTGCTACTGCAGCATAATGGGGATATCGATCAGCAGTTCCAGCATATGCTGTCCTAACAGGGGGTACCTGCCTACCATGAACAACACCTGAAGCACCGCCACCACGACCAGAAGAACGGTGTGGGAAAGGCCTCTCATTAGGCCTTGGCCTCTTTGGTTGTTGCGGACGTTTAAAAAACTCTCCACCTCTCCTTTTTTCTGTCTTTGCTTTCTCTAGTTGATGAACCCTTTTATGAAGTGTATCAAGTGGGTACTCGGATTCGAACTGGTATTCTTCGATGCACTTAATTACAACTCTCAATGCTGCAAGCTCTTGTGCATTGGCATCAATCTACAACAGTAAGTAAAGGAGAATGTACAAATATAAGCAAGTGGGACCAGAAAAAATAAAAATAAAATAACAAAGATAGTCACTAAATTTAAATTTCAGTCAAGCATCAAGGCATACCTTTGCAGTAGCGATATCACGCACATTATCAGCCTTTACTTGTGAATTTCTCCTTTGATTTTTGAGGTATGTCCTCAGGAGGGGCACAGGGGGAAAGCTTTCTTGGAGCTGGAAGAGTTGAATAAAATGTACAGCCGCAATCTGTTTCTCTTTGTTGATTAATATTTCGACAAGAGCTGCATAAATGGTGAAAATTAGAATAACCAATACCTAAAAATTGTGTCATCACCTAACATGTCATATCACAAAAAAAAAAAAAAAGTAAAATATATGTCTCATGTGGCTATGCTTTGTTAAAAATCTAGCTATACTTCCCAAAAAGAAAACTACTCATCAGGCATAGGGAAGATATCTGACAGGATTCAGGACAATCCTTCACTGCAGACTTCACAGGTCAGTAGTTTATTAAGAGAACACCAACCTGGTACTTTGTGAGTTAACCCGATAGAGCGGCAGAGCTCAGGTGCCGACCTATTCTGAGCAACTGCAAGTACAAGCTTGCAGAGTTCTTCCTCACCAAACTCTGAAGCGATCATAAAAATTGAAAGAAGCTGTAAGAATGCCTCTGCTTCCAATGAATTTCCATTGGCAGCATCAATGTCTGCACTAGCTAACTTGAGCCTCCACTCATCAGCAATTGCCTTGGCTTGCTGCTTGGTTTCAGGGTTCAAAAGGTGATCTGCACCTGGGTCAGCCCTTGCCAATAAACTAGCCAAGGCTTCCAAAATTAGAATACAGGATTTGCGCTTGCCCTGAAGGGCAGCACCCATTTTATCGTTTTGTTGGGTAGTGTCATTGGCGGGATAAAACCCCACTAGTAAATCAAGCACCAGACGTGCTGGATCAGTTGCACTTTCTAATGCAACAGAAATCTCTTCACGAAAAACAGACACTTTTTTCTTATGCGCCACAACATAATCCAGAAGGCCATTCGCATCCATTTTCTCACAAAATATTTTTATCTCTAGAAGTGGCGTAACGTCATTAGCCACACCTTCAGACTTTTCACCAGACTTATACGGAGAGTTCTCGGGGGAACTACTTACCTTATTATCTTTGTTCTCCCCATCATACACAAACTCCAAAGTTGCAGTCTGGTGATTTGCACGAGCCTCCACAATGGAAGCTACAGCGGCATCTTTAAGCTCCTGCAAACGATCTAATAGATCTTGTTCTTTTGAAGTAACCGCCACCTTTCTCTGTGCAAGTAACGTATTTGTTTCTAATTCTTTCTCTTCATATTCCCTCTCCTTAGCCTGCAGCTCTTCATGTTTCTTATTCAATATCGTCTCAAGCTCAACAAAATGTTGCTTAATTTCAATCCACGGAACCTTATCCTCAGAAGAGCCCTTCCGAGCTTCCAATTCAACAAACGCCTGCACAAGCTGCGCTATCATAGACTCTCTGTTGTTTTCATTGGCTTGCTCGACGTCATCCATCTTCCTGCAGCTTAGCCAACAACGGCATTTAAGAACAATTCAATTCAACTTAATTGTTCTAAAAAACATAGTTTTATTTTACAAATTGAATTTTTCATCACAAAAATCTTCAGCTGGTTAATGCATTCCAGCAAGCTTCAAATGTTTTAGAAGTAAACCTAATAATTATAAATGTGATTATAATTTTCAAGGGTTTTTAATGTTGAACCTAAATAATACTATTGCAGCATACAGAACAGAGCAAAAAAAATGATCGTAGCAATCTTCAGTTGCAGTTTTGTAACAGAAAGAAAGCATTTTTTTTTAAAAAAATATCGACCTAACCGAAACACGAAACCCTCATTTGTTTTTTACGAAACTGAAACCCTTGCATTTTAACAGCGGTTTGAAATCAACTATAAATTAGGTTAATTGAGATGTGAAACCCAAACATTGAGTTAGAAATGTAGAAGAAGGGTTCGTGAAAAAAAAATCACCTGGGTTCTGATGCAAGAAAATCGTTGCTACACGAAACAAGCAGGTACTGTAGAAATTTGTTGTTTTTGGCCCTAATTTGAAAATTTGGATGCGGTTGCGAAGATTCAAAATCTTGTTCTGTTGGGTGTTTGGGAAGAAAGACACGAAGTACAGTGGCGGAACGATGAAATGAAAGAAAGGTATTAAACCTGGATATGCTATTGGAAAAGAAGTGGGTAGTTCATCAGATGGGTAAAAAACTCTTACCGAGAAAGAAAAAAAATCTATTTTCATTTTTTATATATAAAATCTATATGAAATTTATATTGATTAATAGTAAAATTTTAATTGACATACACCTCTATACAGGGGTGTTTATGGTGTGGGTCAATCCACGAACCCGCTAAACCAAATCGAACTAATTCATAAATTATCAAAACTCATTCATTTACGGATATATTCAACTCAATTCGCAACCATTCATATAGTTTTGGTTTGGGTATCGGATTTAAGTTTTACAACTCGCAGATCCGTTGACCCAACACATTGTAATTTTTTATTTTTTATTATTATTTTAAATAGCAATATAAAATTATTATCTCAGTACTGATCATAATCTACCAACAATGCTACTAAATCAATGAGTTTACGTAATTCTAAGACTCTATGTTGTTTTTTTATTTTCTGTTGTATCATTTTCAACTTACGTAATTTATAAAAATAATATGTCTTGTGAAATTTTATAATATAATCTAGAGTCATGTCATGCTGATGAATATTATTAGATATTATATGATGTGCTTTATCCATTTTGTGTGTTAAAAATGAGTATAAATGTATTGAATTGTGTTACAATATTTTTAAATTGAAAAAAATTATTATTTTTTAATTTGAAACGCAGCCCACGAACCAAACCCAACTCAACCCATAAATAAACAGGTCGGTTCAAGATGGTTTTGATAATGAAATTGCAGGTTGGATGGCGAACCCAACCTATTAAAGTTTGAATGGGTTGGATAACGGGTTAGGCCAAACCAGGTCCAACCCAACCCATGTACACAGGGCCGGCCCAAGGGCCAAGCTGCCCAAGCTAGGGCTTTAGGCCTCAAAACTTTGGGCTTAAAAAATGCCTCAAATTTTTTCCATTTAGTTATTATAAAGAAATATAATGACAAATGAGCTACATATATTATTGTAGTTAAACTCTTAACAATCACAAAATTAATATTTTAAAATATATTTTTAAGATATCACTTTAAAATTTGCTTTAGACCTCTAAATGGGTTGGACCGACCCTGCATGTACACCCCTACCTCCAGAGACAAAATATTTAAAAAAATTAATTACATGGTATTTTAGACCAATATTTATTGGATTACATTAATCATTGTGCATGTAAGAATACTTAAGGGTTAGAGACCTTAATATGTTTATAACAATTTAGAGTGGGTGCCTACTTGGTTACCCAACAAGAATTAAAGGGTAACTTTACCCACTTGAGATGTCATAAATGTATTGGTTATAATAATGCCACTCATCAATTTATTCAAAAATTTATAAATTTTAATTATTGCAATGCAGTTTTTATAACTACAAATTCACCCCTAAACCTAAATTGATGCATTAATTAGGCACAAATTAATATGAATAGCTAGTGAGTGCACTTAAATATTTTGTTTTATTTTTCTTGGAACTTTTCATTTTCACGAATTTCCATTTCCATTCAAAATTATTGACAATGGTGGTGAATTTTTTTTCTGTTTTTATTTTTATACAAAGTGGTGCAAATTTATACAGTTTTTTATTTTTATAGAGCAAATTTTTTTTAGCGATGATAATTTATAGTGATGTAAATTTTTTCCCATGCATTTAATTGAATAAAATTAAATAGATATTATAAAATATTTTAAAAATAAATTAGAACTTGGAAGTATTGTATAATAATTTGATTGATTGAAATCCAATTGTTGATCCGTAACTTCTCGTTGATTGTTCTGATACCAGAGCAATTAGGGCATTAGTGATCTTTTATCTTTTTACAGTGTATTTCTTTATTAATAAAATTAATTTGTTTTTTATTGTTAATTTGATTAATAAATGATATAATCTTATTCTGGACAGAATTGAGATCTCTAATCTTAGGTGAGAATAGTTACTTTCTTTATATATATATATATATATATATATATATATATATATATATATATATATATATATATATATATATATATTACTGACCTAAGGAAGAGAACTAGAAAGGGCCAAGGACATGTGCACAAATACGATTTAGTGTTTTATGGTTTCAAAATTGTGTTACTCGTCCCTCTCAAACGAGAGAGTTTATATAATAGCCCCAGCGCATGGCCAATGGTCCATGTTTTGGGTTGGATCGTGAATCTAGACATAAAACGCACGACTGCCAGGATTGTAGGAGTAAATCTAGGAATCCTGAGAGGTTGTTCAGAATTAGCTGTTAGTCGAGCGGAAGCGCGTTCCTGATCGACAGAAACGTCCAACGGGTAGTGGCCGAGGAGCAGGATATCCGACCACTGGTACAAAGGCTAGCTTGGTCGAACGAGACCGCAGTGAGCCTTCCTTGGCCCTTTTTAGTGGAATATTTATGAATTGTGATCTGAGATAGTGATGGTGGACCTCAATGAGTCCGAAATATGAAAACTTTGGATTTGTTAGTTTCTTAGTTAATTTTACATGATGTGGACAATCCAATATACTTTGGATTTGTTAGTTTCTTAGTTAATTTTACATGATGTGGACAGTCCAATATCAAATATTATAGTCGGTGTTCTTCCAGTGAAGGAAATAGTTAGTTGAGAATGACCATTTCTAGTGGAAGTTTTGTGAGTTGTGATCTAAGAAGGTGATTGTGGACCTCTGAAAGTCTGATTGATGAAATTTTTGCATTTTTTATTAGTCCTTTTTGTACGATATAGACGATCGACTATTGAAAGTTATAGTTTGTGTTCATCTAGTGAAGGAAAAAGTCAGTTAAGAATGGCCATTTCTAACAGAAACCATATGATTTGTGATTTTGGAAGGTGACGGTGGACCTCTGGGAGTCTGATTGATGATTTTTTTAAATTTGTTTGTTTCTTTGTCCAATTTACACAGTTTGGTTTGATATTGAAAATTCTAGCCGATGTTCTTCTAGTGAAGGAAAGAGTTAATCGAGAAGGTCATTTCTAGTGGTAGACTTTTGAATTATGATTTGATAAGGAGATGATGGACCTCCGAAAGTCCGATTTAAGAATTTTTTTTAATTTGTTTGTTTGTCAGTCCATTTTACACGACGTGAACAGACCGATATTGAATATTCCAATTGGTGTTCTTCTAGTGAAGTAAGAAGTCATTTGAGAATGACCATTTCTAATGAAAATTGTGTGAATAATGATTTGGGAAGGTGATGGTGGACCTTCGGGGATGCGATTTATGAAACTTTTGAATTTGTTTGTTTCTTAGTCCATTTTACACTATATGGAAGGTACAATATTAAAAAGTCTAGTTGGTGTTCTTTGACGGAAAAAAATAATCAGCTAAGAAATATTCTTTCTAGTGGAAGATCTGTGAATTGTAATGTGAAAAAGTGGCAGTGGACTTCGAAAATACATTTAAATCATATTTTATTAATTTAGAATAATTAATTAATATTAATTTATTTTAAATAAAATAAGGCATATAAAATATTTTTACACATATATTTAATCAAATCACTCATAATACATACATTTTTGTAGAAATATTTTAAAAATAAATTTATAAAAATGTTAATATGATATATTTGATAAATTAATACTACCATACATTAGTTAAAATGTTAAATCGGTGTAAAAAATAATAGTACCATACATTTATAAATTAATAGTATTTTATAAATTATTTAAATTCAAATAAAAATAAATGAAGTAGTTTTTATTGAATAATATTTTAAAATAAAATATGTTAACAATTTATTTTGGGACGTGTTAATATAAACAAATGAATAAATTGAAGAAGAAGCACTTCACATATTAGTTAAAAAAATCAATGATAAGAATAAATGAATGGAATAGGAAGCAACAGCAGCATCGAAAAGTAAAATTGTAGCTGCCTAGAAGTGATTTTTTTTTGAATATCCATATTTTTTTAAAAAAATTCAAAAATAACAAGTTTTTCAAAAAAATTACCAAAATGTCTTTTTTTTTTAAAAAAAAAAAATAGCACGTTGTCGCCGGGGGGGGTGGCGACAACACTCCTTTTCCAAAGAAAGCGCCAGTGGGCCTGGCGACTATGTGCATTTGCTTGGTGTTGTCGCCACCCCCCCCCCCCCCCCCCCCAGCGACAACACTTCCCCTTATTTTTTTTTCCAATTTTTTAATATTATTTTTTACCTGTTTTTTTTTCTTATTTTTTTTTCAATTTTTTTAATATTATTTTTTAGCTGTTTGTTTATTTTTTTTAGGTTGGAAAAATAATATCAATAAATTAAAAATTATCAAATACATTAGCCATTAATCATAATTAAAAAGGTACATTAAAATTAAAAACAACACAAAATACATTAACGATAATAATAAAATTCCTATTGAGCGCTGTAACACTCCATTTATTTTCATAATTTAATTTAATTAAATTAATTGAATTATGAGGAATTAAGCAATTGGGCTTGAGTTGTGGTTAGTAAGGGAGGGGGTGCATTGGTAGGCCCTATTACTAATTAAATAATTTTATTTTATTCTTAATAAAATAGAAGGAGTGGTAGAATAGAGAAGGTTACAGTATTGGGAAAAGAAGTCTGAACGTGAAAAGAGAAGAGGAACGGAGAAGTGCGACCGAGGAAGAGCGAAGAATCAACCTTCAGGTAAGGGGGACTCTTCCGTTTATCTTCTATTATGGGATTATAGGTGGTAGGATAGAATTTGATCATGTTATTCGGATCAATTGGGTTATGCTTAGGTTGTAGAAATGTTAGGTTTTGGGAGGATTTACACGTAATGAATATGCTGATTCGTGTAATGGTGTTATTTGGATGGTTTGAATGTATTATAATGTGCTATAATATGTGTTTGTTGTACTGTATGCGAAAATCTGATTGGAATGGGTTGAATTGGTAATGATTTGGTGAAGGAAGGGTAAAATCGCAGGCTGTTTTCTGCTATTCGGAGCGCTGGGATTCGCCAGTTCGCGCCGCGTCCAGGAGTTGGCGCCGCGAACAGCTTGGCAGAAGGCCAGGAAGTTTTGTTGTGCTCAGTACGCGCCGCGAGAGTATGGCCGCGCCGCGAAGGCGTAGTTCCTTCTCGTTCCGCGCCGCGAAACCTTGTTTGCGCCGCGAAGGCGTTGTTCCGATTCGTTCCGCTCCGCGAATGTGTGTGGCGCCGCGTGCTGTTAGTTGATGCGACAGGCCGTTTTGAAAAGTTTAAAAATGTGTAACTTTTAAACCGTAAGCCGGATTTTGGTGCCGTTTCGAGTACAGTGAAGCCAATCAAATAATTTATACAATCAAATGGTGTTTTGAGTTGTGGCTTGAATTATTTTTAAAACACTCGATCTTATTTGTTGTGGTGGGATATGCTTATAGGTACACTAACGAATGTCTTACCTGTATGATGAGGTGGTTATAACTGGTGTTTATTATACATGTATTATTGGTATGAAATATGTGTTTTATTGATGATTATGACATTGATCGATGTATGTGGGTGATGAGCATGTTATGGTTGATGCATGCATTCATAATCATTTGGTGGCTGGTCCTTGACGATGGTGGATCAGTGGTAGCTAATTCCCATTGTGTGGAATTAGTGAGTGGGTGTTACCGTATCCTTGACGATGGTGGGTCGGTGAGTTGGGTTATCCCAGATTTTGGTACCACATGCATGTAGTTGCATTGCATTAGGCTGTTTTGCTATTATAACATGAATGGAAGATTGTCCAATGTTATAATATGTGTTAATTTGATTGTTTGCTTGCTGATGGTATGGTTTGAATCTGATCATAACTGTAATTGGGTGAATGGCATGTGAAATGATATTTTATTATCTATATCTTATAACATTAGTTAAATGTGAATGAGACTCACCCTTACTGTTGTTATTTTTCAGATTGAGGAGTAGCTCTCGTACTTGGTGAGGATTAGCTCGTCAAGTAGTTCGTTAGAGTCAGTTGGGTCCGTGTCATGCTCTGGTCGTGTAACACTGGGGGCGTCGTTTAGAGTTACTTGTTAAACTTTTTATTTTGGGATGAATTTTATGTTATCGTTTTAAGTCTGTGACTTGGCTGTTTGTTATTCAGATGTTAAAGATAATTCCGCTGTGTTAAACATGATGATCCGAATAAATTTGGTTGACGTTCTCTTTTATGGCATGACATGAGTATTATTGTTTAATTATTTGGAAGTTGTAATGCCCTTTTTCATGTTTACTCTGATTATTATTTATTATTTATGCGGGGTATTAGAAGGGTGTTACAATAGTGGTATCAGAGCATTGTCGGTCGTTTGAGTCAGAGTCTTAGTGTCGGTTAATCCCTCGTATGCGATTAGTGTAAGGTTGACACTGTCGATACTACTTGTTCTAATAGATATTGTTTGATATTTAGCAGAACAATGGCTGGAAGAGGAGGAAGAAACGATGATGCTATCGCTGAGGCTCTGGGCATGATTGCTGGTGTGCTGGGAGGGAATGCCAATGGAGCTGGAATTGGTGCTGACAGGCAGCTGAATAGTTTTCAGAGGAACAACCCTCCGTTGTTCAAAGGCACTCACGATCCCGAAGGCGCCCAGAAGTGGCTGAAAGAGATTGAAAGGATCTTCCGGGTGATTGATTGTGACGAAAATCTGAAGGTGAGATATGGGACTCACATGCTGTCTGAAGAAGCTGATGATTGGTGGATGGCTAGTAGGGACGAACTGCAAGCTGCAGGTGTTGCAATCACTTGGGCTGTGTTCAAGAGAGAATTCTTGCGGAGGTACTTTCCTGAGGATGTTAGAGGCAGGAAGGAGATTGAATTTTTGGAGCTGACACAAGGTAACATGACTGTGCCAGAGTATGCGTCCAAGTTTGTGGAGCTAGCAAAGTACTATGTCCACTACAATAATGATGAGGCTAGTGAATTCTCGAAGTGTGTTAAGTTTGAGAATGGTCTCCGCGATGAGATTAAACAGGGTATCAGATACCAGAGGATTCACAGGTTTGTCGATTTGGTTGACTGCAGCCGAGTCTTTGAAGAGGACAATATTAAGCTGAAGTCGTCGCACTCTCGCGAGTTAGTCGACAGGAAAGGGAAAAAGCATATGGATCGTGGTAAGCCTTATGGTAAGGGTAACCAGAAAGCTGGAGGCTGGAAGAAGCCTAGTGGGGGAGACTCTAGTGCCCCTATTAAGTGCTTCAAGTGTGGAGAACCTGGACATCGCATTCACGAATGCAAGAGTGAGGAAAAGAAGTGCTATAGATGTGGAAAGGCAGGTCACATTGCTATTGAGTGCAAAGGGAACACTGTAACTTGTTTCAACTGCGGGGAAGAAGGTCACATCAGTCCTAAGTGTCCCAAGCCGAGGAAGAATCAAGCTGGTGGTAAGGTGTTCGCCTTATCTGGTTCAGAGACTACTCCAGATGATCGGTTGATTAAAGGTACATGTTTTATCCATGGCACTCCTTTAATTGCAATAATAGATACTGGGGCAACTCACTCGTTTATTTCATTGGATTGTGCTAAACGACTGAATTTGGAAATATCTGAGATTAATGGAAGTATGGTCATTGACACTCCTGCGTCGGGTTCAGTGACTACTTCGTTCGCTTGTTTGAACTGTCCAATTGATATTTTTGGTAGAGAATTCGGAATGGACTTAGTGTGCCTTCCGTTGGAACAACTGGATGTTATCTTGGGTATGAATTGGTTGCAATTTAATCGGGTTCATATCAATTGTTTCACGAAGACGGTTATTTTTCCTGAAGATGTCGGTGTTGAGGATTTAGCGATGACGGCTAGACAAGTGGATGAAGCAGTGAAGGACGGGGCTGTCGTGTTCATGTTGATTGCATCCATGGAAGTGAAAAAGAAAGCGGTGAGTAGTGACTTACCGGTAGTATGTGAATTTCCAGAAGTCTTTCCAGAAGATGTAAGAGAATTGCCGCCAGAGAGGGAAGTGGAATTTGCTATTGAACTAATTCCTGGAACTAATCCTGTGTCGATGGCACCTTATCGTATGTCGGCATCGGAATTGAATGAGTTGAAGAATCAATTGGAAGATTTACTTGAGAAGAAATTTATTCGTCCTAGTGTCTCACCGTGGGGTGCACCGGTGTTACTAGTGAAGAAGAAAGAAGGTTCAATGAGGTTGTGTGTGGATTACAGACAACTCAACAAGGTTACTATCAAGAATCGGTATCCCTTGCCGAGGATTGATGACTTGATGGATCAACTAGTTGGAGCATGCGTGTTCAGCAAAATTGACTTGAGGTCGGGATATCATCAGATTCGGGTGAAGACGGACGATATTCAGAAAACAGCATTTAGAACGAGGTATGGTCATTACGAATATACAGTGATGCCATTTGGAGTAACCAATGCGCCGGGGGTTTTCATGGAGTATATGAATAGGATCTTCCATCCTTTTCTGGATCAGTTCGTAGTAGTATTTATTGATGATATTTTGATATATTCTAAGAATGAAAAAGAGCATGCGGATCATCTTAGAGGGGTATTGGAACTATTGAAGGAAAAGAAACTTTATGCAAAACTGTCAAAGTGTGAGTTCTGGTTAAACGAAGTGAGCTTTCTTGGGCATGTGATTTCTAAGGATGGTATTGTCGTTGACCCAACGAAAGTAGAAGCAGTGTCTCAGTGGGAAGCTCCGAGGTCAGTTTCCGAAATCCGTAGTTTCCTTGGTCTGGCGGGTTACTATAGAAAGTTCATTGAAGGTTTTTCAAAGTTAGCATTACCGTTAACTAAGTTGACTAGGAAGGGCCAAGCGTTTGTTTGGGATTCGAAATGTGAAGAAGGATTCCAAGAGTTGAAGAAGAGGTTGACTAGTGCGCCGATCTTGATTTTGCCGAATCCGGCGGAATCTTTTGTTGTGTATTGTGATGCTTCGTTGTCAGGATTAGGAGGTGTACTGATGCAGAATCAACAGGTAGTCGCTTATGCGTCGAGACAACTCAAGGTGCATGAGAGAAACTATCCGACTCATGACTTAGAGTTGGCAGCAGTGGTATTTGTGTTGAAGTTGTGGAGGCATTACCTATATGGTTCAAGGTTTGAAGTATTTAGTGATCACAAGAGTTTGAAGTACCTCTTTGACCAAAAAGAGTTGAATATGAGACAAAGAAGATGGCTAGAATTTCTCAAGGATTATGATTTTGAACTGAATTATCATCCGGGTAAAGCAAATGTTGTTGCCGATGCATTGAGTAGGAAGTCCTTGCATATGTCTATGCTTATGGTGAGAGAATTAGATTTAATTGAGCAATTCTGAGATTTGAGTTTAGTATGTGAAGACACTCCTACCAGTGTTAAATTGGGTATGCTGAAGCTGACTAGTAGTATTCTTGAGGAAATCCGAGAAGGTCAGAAGACTGATGTAGAGCTGGTTGATAAGTTGGCTCTGATTAATCAAGATAAAGGAGGTGAATTCAGAATCGACGAGAATGGTATAATGAGGTTTGGTAATCGTGTTTGTGTTCCTGATGTTGCCGAATTGAGGAAGAGTATTCTTGAAGAAGGACATCGTAGCGGATTGAGTATTCATCCTGGTGCTACCAAGATGTATCATGACTTAAAGAAGCTGTTTTGGTGGCCTGGAATGAAAAAGGAAATAGCTGAATTTGTCTACGCTTGTCTGACTTGCCAGAAGTCGAAGATTGAGCATCAGAAACCGTATGGAGCTATGCAACCGTTATTTATTCCAGAATGGAAGTGGGATAGTATATCTATGGATTTTGTTTCAGGTTTGCCGAGGACGGTGAAGAATTGTGAAGCTATTTGGGTTATTGTAGACAGGTTGACAAAGTCTGCTCACTTCATACCAATGAGAATGGATTACCCAATGGAAAAGCTGGCTCAATTGTATATTGACAGGATAGTGAGTTTACATGGTATTCCTTCGAGTATCGTGTCGGATAGAGATCCAAGGTTTACATCCAGATTCTGGGAAGGTTTGCAGAGGGCTTTGGGTACTAAGCTGAGATTGAGTTCTGCTTATCATCCGCAGACGGATGGACAGACGGAAAGAACTATTCAATCACTAGAAGATTTGTTGCGTGCTTGTGTGTTGGAAAGAGGCGGTGCTTGGGATAGTTATCTACCCTTGATCGAATTTACTTACAATAATAGTTTTCACTCGAGTATTGGTATGGCTCCGTTTGAAGCTTTGTATGGTCGGAGGTGTAGAACGCCTTTATGTTGGTATGAATCTGGCGAAAGTGCCGTGATTGGACCGGAAATTGTTCAGGAGACAACAGAAAGGATCAAGATGATTCAGGAGAAGATGAAGACTTCTCAGAGTCGTCAGAAGAGTTATCATGATAAAAGAAGGAGGACACTTGAATTTCAAGCAGGAGATCATGTGTTCTTGAGGGTGACCCCCACAACTGGTGTTGGTAGAGCACTGAAATCAAGGAAGTTGACTCCGCGATTTATTGGTCCGTTCCAGATTACGGAGAGGGTGGGAGAAGTGGCGTATCGTATTGCGTTGCCACCGACGCTTGCGAATCTGCATGATGTATTCCACGTATCACAGTTGAGGAAATACATTGCTGACCCATCTCATGTGATCCAAGTCGATGATGTACAGGTAAAGGACAATCTGACAGTTGAAACTTTGCCTATGAGGATTGAAGACCGAAGGCTGAAACAATTGCGTGGCAAGGAGATAGCACTGGTCAAAGTAGCTTGGGGAGGACCAGCAGGTGGGAATGTGACTTGGGAATTGGAGAGTCAGATGAAGGATTCCTATCCAGAGTTATTTGCCTAAGGTATGTTTTCGAGGACGAAAACTATTTAGTGGGGGAGAGTTGTAACACTCCATTTATTTTCATAATTTAATTTAATTAAATTAATTGAATTATGAGGAATTAAGCAATTGGGCTTGAGTTGTGGTTAGTAAGGGAGGGGGTGCATTGGTAGGCCCTATTACTAATTAAATAATTTTATTTTATTCTTAATAAAATAGAAGGAGTGGTAGAATAGAGAAGGTTACAGTATTGGGAAAAGAAGTCTGAACGTGAAAAGAGAAGAGGAACGGAGAAGTGCGACCGAGGAAGAGCGAAGAATCAACCTTCAGGTAAGGGGGGACTCTTCCGTTTATCTTCTATTATGGGATTATAGGTGGTAGGATAGAATTTGATCATGTTATTCGGATCAATTGGGTTATGCTTAGGTTGTAGAAATGTTAGGTTTTGGGAGGATTTACACGTAATGAATATGCTGATTCGTGTAATGGTGTTATTTGGATGGTTTGAATGTATTATAATGTGCTATAATATGTGTTTGTTGTACTGTATGCGAAAATCTGATTGGAATGGGTTGAATTGGTAATGATTTGGTGAAGGAAGGGTAAAATCGCAGGCTGTTTTCTGCTATTCGGAGCGCTGGGATTCGCCAGTTCGCGCCGCGTCCAGGAGTTGGCGCCGCGAACAGCTTGGCAGAAGGCCAGGAAGTTTTGTTGTGCTCAGTACGCGCCGCGAGAGTATGGCCGCGCCGCGAAGGCGTAGTTCCTTCTCGTTCCGCGCCGCGAAACCTTGTTTGCGCCGCGAAGGCGTTGTTCCGATTCGTTCCGCGCCGCGAATGTGTGTGGCGCCGCGTGCTGTTAGTTGATGCGACAGGCCGTTTTGAAAAGTTTAAAAATGTGTAACTTTTAAACCGTAAGCCGGATTTTGGTGCCGTTTCGAGTACAGTGAAGCCAATCAAATAATTTATACAATCAAATGGTGTTTTGAGTTGTGGCTTGAATTATTTTTAAAACACTCGATCTTATTTGTTGTGGTGGGATATGCTTATAGGTACACTAACGAATGTCTTACCTGTATGATGAGGTGGTTATAACTGGTGTTTATTATACATGTATTATTGGTATGAAATATGTGTTTTATTGATGATTATGACATTGATCGATGTATGTGGGTGATGAGCATGTTATGGTTGATGCATGCATTCATAATCATTTGGTGGCTGGTCCTTGACGATGGTGGATCAGTGGTAGCTAATTCCCATTGTGTGGAATTAGTGAGTGGGTGTTGCCGTATCCTTGACGATGGTGGGTCGGTGAGTTGGGTTATCCCAGATTTTGGTACCACATGCATGTAGTTGCATTGCATTAGGCTATTTTGCTATTATAACATGAATGGAAGATTGTCCAATGTTATAATATGTGTTAATTTGATTGTTTGCTTGCTGATGGTATGGTTTGAATCTGATCATAACTGTAATTGGGTGAATGGCATGTGAAATGATATTTTATTATCTATATCTTATAACATTAGTTAAATGTGAATGAGACTCACCCTTACTGTTGTTATTTTTCAGATTGAGGAGTAGCTCTCGTACTTGGTGAGGATTAGCTCGTCAAGTAGTTCGTTAGAGTCAGTTGGGTCCGTGTCATGCTCTGGTCGTGTAACACTGGGGGCGTCGTTTAGAGTTACTTGTTAAACTTTTTATTTTGGGATGAATTTTATGTTATCGTTTTAAGTCTGTGACTTGGCTGTTTGTTATTCAGATGTTAAAGATAATTCCGCTGTGTTAAACATGATGATCTGAATAAATTTGGTTGACGTTCTCTTTTATGGCATGACATGAGTATTATTGTTTAATTATTTGGAAGTTGTAATGCCCTTTTTCATGTTTACTCTGATTATTATTTATTATTTATGCGGGGTATTAGAAGGGTGTTACAAGCGCCACGTGGACCATGGTACGATCCGCATTCAGGTTGTCTAATAGGTCGTGTAGAAGGGTCACGAGTTGGTAGTGCTCCCCTATTCCTGCGACGCCCCCTCTATTTGGTTCATCTTGTGTTTGAGTCGACGGCCTCTCAATGTATTCCGAGTCTACAAAATCTGTGAGTCGTCCTTGACCTCTAGAATTCCCGCTATAGAAAAGGTGGGTGCCCGCGGCGCCGTCAAAGCTTTGTCTAGGTGGGTTGAAATTTCTCCTAGTGGGTGCGCCCTGGAAGTTTGGATTTTGGAAGTTGGTGGTGGATTCGGTTTGGTTAAAATAGATTGGTTGTGGTGGTGTATTGAAGTTCAATGGTTGGTTGGGGTATTATGATGTTGGTTGGTCGAATGTGTTGTATGGCGGGTATTCTTCTTGTATGCCTATGTCGGGGGTTAGTGGTGGTGATCTGGAAGAGCTCCCCACATGGAGTTCTTGGAACTGTGATCTGGAAGAGCTCCCCACACGGAGTTCTTGGAAGTGTAGGTGGTAGGGTTGATTTTGGGATGGTTGTTGGTGGTGGTATTGTTGGGACTGTTGTTGTTGTTGTTGTTGGTAAATAGGTGTTTGTTGGTGGATTGGTTGTTGGTGGTAATTTTGTTGTTGTTGTGGTGGGTAATTTTGTTGTTGGTAATTTGGTGGTGGTTGATGATGTTGGAAATATGGTGGTGGTTGTTCTTGCTGAAAATTTTGTTGTTGTTGTTGTTGGAAAATATGTGGTTGTTGTTGTTGTCCTCCAAAATATGGTTGTTGTTCTCGCGGGTCAGCCAAATAGAAAGGGGCAAACACAATCATTTCGGGATTTGTGACCGATCTGTACCAGTTGACATATTCAGCCGTTGGTTTCATTTCTTCCGGCGCCACAGGAAATTGTAAAACAGTGGTGGAACGACGAGCCCATATTTTACGCTGCTCTTTAGCAAACGTCTTCCAATTTTCTACGTACCACTATTCGCTAACCTTCGCCAGATGCCAACGTCCCAAAGAGTCAGGCTCAGGGGGGTCAGGGATACCTTGATGCATGCCGAATTGGAGCTTCACACGGTCACTTGGGTGCATCTCCACAGTGGTGAACCGTATGATGGGTGATTTTGTCGTCAAAACAGCCGTCTCTTTAGGGTCGGGTACGTGGTCCAAACCCAAGTAAGGTCTCCAAATAAACTGCAACGAAAAAAATATTAATTTCAAATTATATAAGATAGTTAATTTTACAAATATATTTAGAAGATGAAAATTTTTAGTGGTATTACATCATCGGTTTTGATTTTTGCAAGTCGATTATTCAAATTGATGGAACCTGGTTGTATGGGAAATACAAGGGAACATTGCTGATGGCGGTCGCGCAGGATGGAAACAACAACATTTTTCCAATAGCCTTTGCTCTGGTAGAAGGAGAAACAGCTGCTGCTTGGAGTTTCTTTCTGAAGAATCTCCGAGCTAGAGTTGCTCCACAACCTAATCTTTGTTTGATTTTGGACAGGCACGCTTCTATTGACAGCGCATACAACAATCCGGCAAATGGTTGGCACAACCCCCCGTCTAAGCATGTCTACTGTATTAGGCATATAACACAAAATTTTATAAGAGAGATCAAAGATAAATTTTTGAAGAACCACTTGGTGAACGCGGGGTATGCCTTAAACCAACCTGGATTTCAATACTACCGCCGAGAAATAGCATTGACAAATCCAGATGCAGGGAGGTGGATTGACAGCATTGACAGAGCGAGATGGACTAGGTCATACGACGATGGGGCTAGGTGGGGCCACATGACTACAAATCTTGTGGAATCAATGAACGGGGTTTTCAAAGGCATACGAAACCTACCTGTAACTGCTTTGGTTAGTGCTACGTATTTTCGGATGGCAACTTTGTTCGCCACAATAGGTAAGCGGTGGAATTCAGTGTTGCAAACACAACAGGTATACAATGATGTCTGCATGAAATACATACAACAAAAATCTGCCAAGGGTAACACTCATCGAGTGATAGAGCTCGACCGTCACGGCCACACCTTCAGTGTAAAAGAAATAATTGACCACAACCAGGGGCTACCACGACAACAGTATCGCGTCTCAATCCCAGATCGTTGGTGCGACTGTGGCCAATTTCAAGCATATCGCATGCCTTGCTCCCATGTCATTGCAGCATGTTCACATACTCACTTTGATGCATTATCTTTGGTATCAGAAATTTACAAGGTATCAACGTTGCTCAACGTATACGACAATTACTTTCCGGTGGTAGCAATGGAGTCATATTGGCCTGTGTACGAGGGGGAAATAGTTTGGCATAACGATTTAATGCGTCGGAATAAAAGCGGTCGACCAAACAGCAGGCGTATTAGAACCGAGATGGATGCCACGGAAAAAATGCAGAGGAAGTGTAGTATATGTCGTGAGGTAGGACATAATAGGAACAAATGTCCCAATCGTGGATCTAGCTCCACAACATAGTTTTTAGTTGCAATGATATTTGTGATTTACTTTTTCAATGAAATGAAATTTTTTTCACTAATTAGATGGATTACAACAACACAACAAACAACACAACAAACAACAAACATTAGGCCTAGAAATAAATTTTTACCTAATAACACAACAACACAACAAAAACATAACAAACAATTAAAATCTATGAAATTATAGCGGTTAAAACAATGTTGTATGTTCCGTCCATTATTTGTTCAGTATCATGGTCGGTTTTCACATCAACCCACCAACGGATCGTCTCTCCTGTCCTAAGAGACACCCTTGTTCTAAGCCTCTGAATCCTTTTTATTTCTTCCCCGGGACTGTACTCCCCTTCTAACTGTGCCATAAGAGTCCGCTTCAGGTTGTTGAAGTCGCGGATGTTCCAAAACGTCACCGCCATAGGAGGTTTGACCGGGGAAAAAATTACATGACCATAACATCTCTTGTATTCCGGCGCCGACACGGGACGACTGGATGATGTTCGTTCCCATGACTGCGGCCTTATGCGAGACATGATCAATAGTGAATATGGAAAAATTGAAGGAGAAAATAATGAAGATTGATTTCATGATGAGCTGCTATATATAGGCCAAAATATTAAGTTTTGTCGCCATTCAAGGAGGCGACCGGGACAGCTGGATGCAACTAAAAAAATAATAGAAAAAAATAGTTAAACAAAATAATATAAAAAATAATGGAAAATAAATAGTAAATAAAATACTAATGGAATAAATAATGGAAAAAAAAACAAGTAAAAAAATAATATCAAAAAATTTGTAAAAAAAAATAGGGGGGGTGTTGTCGCCGGGGGGTAGCGACAACACCTGTTTTTTGAACGTGTTCGCCAGGCCCACTGGCGACTGCATTGTGGGCTTAGTGTTGTTGCCACCCCTCTGGCGACAACGTGTTATTTAAAAAAAAAACATTTTGGTAATTTTTTTGAAAAATTTGTTATTTTTGAATTTTGTTTTAAAAATATGGATATTCAAAAAAAAATTCCCTAGAAGTAGACGTAAAGATATCATTAATGATTTTGGGGTAAATTTATAATTATTTAAAAGTTAATTTATTAATAATAATTCAAACGTAATTAACACATAAGTGTTTCAATGATTGACAACTCAGATGGATAAAATTACCCTACTTTTTTAAAAGGGTAGATAAGAATTCACCTTTAGAGTGATTAAAATTTGTACACGATAGCGAGAAGTCTGATATGATGATGTTATGATAGTTTGCTCACGTGAAATGCAAGATTCTATATGTAAATGGATGTTTTGTGTAATTTATGATATGTTTCTTCTCCCGATTAAGGGTTTTAGATAATTTCATAAGATACTTTAAAATACTTTATTAAAATAAATAAATAATAATGTAAAATACATAGCTGATAATCACGCAACTATTAGACATGATTAATTGTATGTAAGATATCATCAATTTAGAAAATTATTTTAATTTACATTTAAAAATATAATTAATTTAGTTGAACAAATTGTTACTTTATATAATTAAATTAATTGCAATTTTAACCGTAAATTAAAATAATTACGTATTTAATTAAATTAACAACATTTTTCATTTAATTAAGAATTTTTTTTATGGTGAAGTAGTTAAAAAAAACTTTTTTTGGATGTAGTCATAATTCCGATCAATCAATAAATAAGAGCCATGTGGGATTATATATCACATATCATTTTCTGTACATTCTCATATTTATTAATATTGTAACTAAGTCCTAACATATTAAATTTAAAGTATTTAACCTATTTAATATATTATTTTAATTTTGAATCTAATATTTAAAAAATCAAAGTCTAATGAAACAACAACTTCATCTTCTTTCTCCAACATGTATTCATAGGAGTGTACATAGATTGGATCAACCCACAAAATCTGTTCAAACTCATCCAAAAAAATCCATAAAAATTGGTTGGATCGGGTAATTGGATGGATATGGGTTTAAAAGCTAAAAACCCATTAAAAAATCGGGTTTCGGGTGAAACCTGATCCAACCCAAAATGCCCATTGGACCACTAATCAAACATTAATTATTACAATTTTAATGATTTTGATAAATAATAATTTAGTTGTTGCAATTTTAGTATCTTCAACATTAATTATTTTAGTAAACTATTACTTTAACTAATTTTGGATCTTTCCCTCTTTACTTATTTTGATGTTAATACAATTTTACGTCATGTAACTTTAGTTTGGTGTTACTATTTTATGATAATTTTTATTAGTTGATGTTATAATTTATTATTTTATAATGCTAACAAAATTTAAAAATAGATTATCTAATTTTTTTTAAGATAAAAATGTTGAATAAATTTTATGAAAAAATATGATGATTCATCAAATAGCCATTTAATATTAATAAAACAGAAACATTATTTGGATAACCAACAACTCAAACCAAAAATTAGTGGGTTTGCCTAAACCAGCCCATTGGTATTGTGGGTGGTTATTTTACCTCACCCAAACCGGAATGTCCTATATGAATTGAGTATTGGGTTTGGCCAAATTCGAAACCAATTCATGTACACTCTTATATTCACATTCATCTTCTTGGTTCGTCATAGTAGAACGATCTCAAAAATTGATTCTCTTCCCAACTGTGTAGAACGAACGAACATTTCATCATATTCTTAATCTCTCACAATATTGAGGATGAAACCAACATTTCATCTTCTTCTTCCGCTATTGTATTACGAGAGAACTGAATCAAAATACAAAAAAAATGTAGAAAAATAAATAAGCACATGGAGGAGAACCTACATCTCCTTTAATCCAATTCCACCATTTGTACCACCACCATACTTATTGTCGTGGTGGTCGAAAATAAGAGAAACGATGGTCGACGGTGAGGTTGTTCAAAACAACCATCCAAATGATTCATTAGGCAGGCCATGGACGAGATACACAAAAGAAACCTATTTTCTTCATTTGGAGGCGCAGTGTCCAGAGACAAAGCGAAAATGGACAACAATGACTTTGCACAAAAAGAAAAATGATTTATTAGAAAGATTTTGTATTGGAGAGTTTAAATATAGTATTGATTCTTCTATTAAAGGTGGTAATGACTGAATATAGGGGGAGAAAGAAGGGTGACGCTAAGATTTGGAAGAGAGAACACGACAACGTGTTTTGTTTGCAGCAAGAAAGAAAAGGGGTTTTCTTTCCTTCTACGCTCTCCCTCTCTCAATACAAGTATCAAAGACAAATTTAATCAAATTCCTTAGACGCAAACTGTCGGTCGTGGACCTCCCTCCATGTAGGGGTGGCAAACGGGCATGCCTGCCCCGCATAAGCCTGCGAAAAAACGGGGCGGGGCGGGCATATTAGAGAGTGCGGGTCTAAAACCTTGCCCCGCCCCACAAAAAAGTGAGGGCGGGGCGGGGAAAGCCCGCGGGCATTGAACCTTTTAGTCCTAAAAATAGTAAAATTGAATGAAAAAGCTCATGCCCGCAAAAGCCCGCAAAAAAACAGGGCGGGGCGGGGCGAGCATACTAAAGGGAGCGGGCCTAAAACCTCCCCCCGCCCCGCGAAAAAGTGCGGGTAAAACGGGCTTTCCCCGCGGGCCGGGCCCGTTTTGCCACCCCTACCTCCATGTCACATATTGTCTCTCTTAGATGTAGTCTTCTATATAATAATAATATAAAATTTATTTTTAACTATTAAATCATTATTAATCCTGTCCGTTTGGTTGGAGGTAAATGGAGGGGAGGGAGGAGATTTTAATAGTTTAGGTGTTTGGTTCAAATTTTAAGAGGAGGAGGGGAGGTAGATGAAAGGGACCAAATTCTCTCCTGAGCCATTTTTTGCTTTCCCCCGATTTGGGGGGATTCGGAGGGGAGGGGAGGTGATTCATATTAATTATAATTACATTTACATATTTACCCTTGTTATAATTATAATTTGTTTTTTATATTTTTATGTTACTTTTTAACTATTGCAATATTTTTGTTAAATTTTATTGTATTCGATTATTTTTTTAAACTATATATTATATCTGTTACGTTTTTATAAATTTTTTGATGTTATCGAATTGAATACTTATAAATAGTAAATATCGTGAATTTTATAGTAAAATTACAAGGTTAAAAATATAAATTAGTTTTAAAATACCTCTCCTCCCCTTGTGAACCAAACATATTTGTAAATAAAATTATTCCCCTCCCCTCCCCCTTCATATTTTGAACCAAACATATATGTAATTAAAATCCCTCCCCTCCCTTCCCCTCGCCTCCTCTCCTCTTGATAAAATTCCCTCCCCTCTCCTCAATTGAAGCAAACGGACCCTAAATCTAGTCTTCTATCTGATAATAAAATAAAATTTATTTTTAATTGTTAAATTATTATTAATTTAATAAAAAACTAATGTACAATAAAAGTAAAAATTTCATATAAAAAAAGGACTCATATATTGTAATGATGACTATTTTATTGGTCAATTAAAGTGACATTTTTAAAGGAGTCAATTTGCTGACTTCATCGTAGAAACTCCTCTTAATTAAACCGTTATCGTCACACAAGTTTTCAAAAAATGGGTGTATAAGAAACATTTTCCTAGACCGAGTTATTTCTGAAAGTGATTCTCTTAGCGTGGTTACGGCTTTGCATTCTAATCCTAGTGGAAGGTCCGAGTTTCATCATATAATCCGTTCAATTATTAGATTGCTTTTATCTTCTTTTCACAACTTTGACGTTAAGTTTGTTAAACGCCAAGCGAATATGGTTGCCCACTCTCTAGTAAAGGCAGTCAATTCTTGGGCTAGGCGCTCTTTGCATTATGTTCCTCCTTGTATTATGTTGCTTATCAATAATGAAATGAGATAGCTTTGCTTTTGTAAAAAAAAAAGAAACATTTTCCTTTGAAATACCACTTCAAAATTAAGAAGTTTCTCCTTCCTCTCTTCTCCATCTATCCTATTTTTGCCCAATCAAAAATACTGGAAAGTATTTGAGAAAGACACATGGAACTTCTAGCTAGAATGTAGAGTAGCCCTAAAGATATCACAGAAAAAGTTTAAGCACTACATAGTACATCTATTTCCAAAACATTCAAAACAAGAATTTATAAACCATACAACACAAAAACCTACTCTAAATTATTTTATATAATTTACATGGCAAACAAACACTAAAACAACCCTGCCCATTGCATCATGAAAGCCACTGGTAGGACAATACTCTTCCTATTCTGCAGTTCTATTGATCCATTACTCACTCAACTATCCAATATTCTACAGTTCTAATGATCCATTACTCACTCAACTATCCAAGGGAAGTATCACCTTTGGCCGTGGCCGAGTTAGGCTTTGTCAAACCGAGAATAGCAGAGAATGTAGTTGCACGCAAAATAAGGTATATGATGAATGCAACATATGCAGCAGTTACTACACACACTATAGCACCAACTATCATTCCATTCACTTCAGATGAGAAGAATTCCAGCAACAGATAACCGTTAATCACTGTCACAAGAGCAGCCACACACCAAGAAATCACCTTGAGGACAGTGCCGATTTTGAAAGTGCCCATGATCTGCTCCTTTGACACCAAACAAAGCAAAGGAATAAGTGCAAATGGAATTTGAACAGACTGAAGTACATTAAGCCACTCATTCAGAACATCTAGTGAATCCTCTCTAGTATCAAACCAAAGAGCAACTATCATGGTTGGAACTATTGCAGAACTTCGAGTGATCAACGCCCTCATCCATTTCTTCATCCTTAAGTTAAGAAAACCTCCCATGATAAATTGTCCGGCATAGGTACCGGTTATAGTACTACTTTGACCGGCTGCTAACAACCCGATACCCCATATATACAATATCGGAAGAACTCCGCCTCCATAAGTCTGTTGAAGATACTGTCCCGCGTTTTCAAGGCCGATATTATTTGCCATTTCAGAACCATAAAACCCTTTCGCAAACACGGAGGTTACAAGTATGTTAATGCCAAAGGAGACAATCAAGGCAAGTGTAGACTCTATAGAGTAATAGTTAAGTGCTTCTTGAACTCGACCTTTGTTGGTGCGATCAACTTTACGCGATTGAACAAGGGCAGAATGCAAGAATACATTGTGAGGCATTATAAGACAGCCTACAACTCCAACAGCTTGTTGTATGGTTCTGGAGCTTATTTTTGGAACCAAAATGCCTACAAAGATTAAATTAGACTCAAAATCATTTTCAAAGCAAGAGGTACAACCAACTCAACAATTTACTTGTGTTAGAATAACAACCATTGGTTTAAAAGTGGCCAATACAAAAAAATGCTAACAGAGGACAAACGATATTTAATCATGCTAACAGAGGACAAACGATATTTAATCATGGAATTCAGACAATTGTATCTACATCTTTAACTACTCGGTGTCACGGAGTCCAGACAATTGTGCCTACATCTCTAACTACTCAGTCACGGAGTCCGGACAATTGTGTCTACATCTCTAAGTACTTGGTGTCACGGATCTGAGACAATTGTGTCTACATCTCTAAGTACTTGGTGTCACGGATCTGAGACAATTGTGTCTACATCTCTAGGTACTTGGTGTCACGGATCTGAGACAATTGTGTCTACATCTCTAACTATTTACTGTCTTTCCTATTTATCTTCAACTATATAAATTAACCATATTTCATAAGCAGAATTATTTACATTTTCTAAGTTAGTGAAGTAAACAAGAACCTTACCAACTAAAAGTTCCTCGCCACTTGGCTTTGCCTCGCCGAACATCCAAGCGAAAGCTAGTGCCATTATGCCAATGAGAACAGCAAAAAAAGCTTCCAATGATCTCACACCATAGTTCTCAAGAAACAGAAGAATAAAACTGTAACACACAACACAAGGCAACAAAACACAGACATGTCAAAGATTTATTTGGGATACAATCACACAAAAATCCAACAAAATCAAGTAAAGCAAAAAGAACCAAAAGGGAAATCACTAAACTAGACTCACCAATCAAGAGCAGTAATAACAACACCACCCCAAAGAGGAATAACCCCATTACTAAGAATCCTAATAGCAATAGCACTGCCAATAACCTCTTGTATATCAGAACCAATCAGAGCAAACTCAGCCATAACCCAAAGCACATTCCTAGCCCACCTAGGATACTCCTCCCTGCAAAGCTCAGCCAAATGCTTCCCTGTAGCCACACCAAGCCTCGCCGACAAAAGCTGAATCAAAAGCCCCATTGCCGTAGCCCACATAAGAAGCCACAACAAAGAATACCCAGCAATGGCACCAGCTTGAAGGTCCCCTTCTATGTTCCCTGGATCCAAAAAACCTATACTCATTAGAAATCCAGGACCTGTGAATAGCCATAGCTTCTTCCATGAAAATGGTGGCACCTCAGTGCCACCATTTTCTAACTCGTCGATTCCAACCACCACTATCTTTTCTGACGATTCGTATGCTGTTTCTCGTGGCTTTTCATCTTCTCGCTCTTTCAATAACAGTGGTTGTGATTGTTCATGTGGGTTTGGATACATAATGGATATAATGTAATCACTGAATTTGATATTATTTTACGCAACTCTTGAAGCATGAAACAGTTTAATGAATTCTGTTTGACAAAGGTTGCAGTGTTTTTAAATAGTTTGACACGTGTCAGAATGTGGCATGACACGTGATGAACGTGATGTTTTGTTAAGAACGAGTTTGTTTGTTTGTTTGTATATGGAAGGAGAATCTGGTCGGAGGAGGTGTGAAGTGTGCGGAATAGATAATGGCGTGTGCCTGTCTCTAATCTGTGCGTGCAGTTGCATGCAATTTGCGACACATCAGCTTCTTTGAACAATAACTGTTGAGTATTATTGAAGTTAGAGATAACCAAAAAGAACAATTTTTTGACTAATATTAGTACTATTAGATTCATTTTACTATTAATATTATAATAAATATTTTAGTATATTGCTTTTGTATGGAGTGGATTTTATATAGTTCTCATATTTGTTTGAAATTTCCAATTGAGATTTTTTTTTTTTAAATAAGCAATTGATTATAAGAACTCGTACTAGGGGTGCAACCCTTACAAACGGGACGGACTAAGCCGAAGAAAAACAATTCAAAGGGATTTTGTACCAATTATAAAAGCTACTAGACACAAGCGGATTATATGAATATAACCAGCTCCAAGAATAAAACATCACGTTGAAGCACACCTTGTCAAAGCTATATTCGACATTCTCGAAAATCATCAAGTTTCTCATATTCCAAAGACTCCAAACAGTAGCAAACCACACCGTATTGATCTTCCTCCGGTCATTAACTTTAACCACCTTCGCTTGGAAGCCACCAAAATCCAAAAACTCTTTAAACAGAAACGGAATTTCCTCTCCTAACCATAAGAAAATGCGATTCCAAACAGTCCTAGAAACCGGACACAAGAAAAACAAGTGATCTGGTGTTTCCGCAAAAGACTTGCAAAACTCATAGCAAAGGTTGTGGGTTGTGTCAAGGATGCCTCTTCTACACAAAGCATCTTTGAAAGGGAGTCTTTTAATTCCAATTGAGAATTAATATGTATATTATTAAGATAAGAATGATATTAAAATTATTGAAATTAAAACAAGATTAAAATTTAAAGCTAAAATTAAAATAAGAAAATTTCTTTGGCCACCTCCCTATGGGGGTCACCCCCAGCGAAAATACCAAAATACCCCTGCTTCGGAAATGAACTTCCGAAAGCGTTTTTTTTTGAAAAAATTGACTTATTTCGGAAGTTCATTTCCGAAAACATTATTTCGGAAGTGAACTTCCGAAATACTGCGATTTCTGCAGATTTATCAAAACACTCCCCCTCCCCCAATCATTTACCCTAAATCAAAACAAAAAGTGGCAAAGGCGAAAATTTGTGCAAACAGAATTCCAAAGCTGCATCAAGGCTCCAATCACACTGCTAAACAACATTCAAAAGCCCTCAATCCTAACACTTTGTAAGTTTTGAAATTTTTAGATCTAGTTTTGTGATGCATGTTATTTAGGGTTTTAATTGCATAAATGATATATGGTTAGGTTGTTAGTAGTATTTAGGTTGTTTAGAAGCATTTTGATTTGGTTTGAAGTTTGGTTTAGGGGTCTGCCATGGAAGTTGCAGAAAAGTGCATCGCAGGGGTGTTTCGGAAGTTCATTTCCGAAAACACCTCCCTCCCAGTTTTCGGAAATGAACTTCCGAATTGTATCAGAAGTTCAAATTTTTTTGTTTTTTATTTTGTCTCGCATATTAATCGATTTCAACTGTTTACAGGAACATGTCAGACAACCAACAAGCACGCAGGACTGCGTCTTCTAAAGAGGGCGCTAAGGGAAGAAAGGGTTCTTCAAAGAAGGAGGTGAAAGAGGTGAAGGAGGTGAAGGAGGTGAAGGAGGTGAAGGAGAAGAAGAAGCTTTTGACTGGTTCTGCTTCTCGTCCCCTGGGAGTCCATGGCTCGGACGCGCAGGCTCAGCCTTCAGGCGTGATCAACGCTGATGGTTCTGATACTGAGTGGGATGAAGATTGGTATAATTATCTTCATTCGGAGGAGTTCGCTCGTCGAGAAGAATAACGTGTTTTTATTTTGTTTGATGTGTATTTTGTAACGCTCGTCGGGCAGAATAACATGTTTTTGTTTTGTTTGACGTGTTTTGTTTTGTTTTGTTCGGATTTCAGATTGTATCGCACAATGTTTTTGTATTAGATTTATCATGTTAATAAAAATACGTACTACTATAAGTAACAACTGACGGAGGAGGTGTAACCGGGGCCGGAACATATGACGGAGGAGGTGGATGTCCGGAGGAAGAAGAACCGGAGGTACGTCCACCACGAGACAAAGGAGCCAATCATTGTAAGCTATAGTTTATCATTATCATCTGGGGACGTCATTTCTAAAAAATCAAGATTAAAAATAATAAGATTTTTTCCCAATTTTTTGTAATGACGTCCCCTGATGATAATGATAAATTATAGCTTACATTGATTGGCTCCTTTGTCTCGCGGTGGACGTACCTCCGGTTCTTCTTCCTCCGGACATCCACCTCCTCCGTCATATGTTCCGGCCCCGGTTACACCTCCTCCGTCATTTGTTACTTACAGTAGTACACCTTTTGAAATTTGGAAGCCTTTTTTTCTCCCCACCACTCTCTCATCCCCACCTACCCGTGTTCAACAATATGTAACTTTAATTTTATGTAATATTATCGTTGTAATCTTCACCCGATTAAATAAAGCGAATTGTTGTTGTTTTTCATTTTATTCTGTCCAGACATATTTTCGGAGGTTCATTTCCGAATTCTCCAAGGGGGGTGCGTTCGGAGATGAACTTCCGAAACACCACATTTTCTGAAAATGTAACTTTATTTCGGAGATGCATCTCCGAAATCAATATTTTATATTAAAAAAAACACGTTTTCGGAAGTTCATTTCCGAAAACACCTTTTTTAAGAAAAAAAGTACAGTTTCGGAAATGAACTTCCGAAACAAGGGGTATTGTGGTAAATTCACCAGGGGTGGGCAAGAAGGTTAGGAGGTGGGTGAAGAAAAAACCTTAAAATAATATAATTTTAAAAAAGGGATAACATTTTAAATTAAGAGCAAATGGGATGTCATTTATTTTTCCATTGAATTCTATTATTTTATCATTCAAAATATTAATATTTAATACAAAATTATGACCTTGGTTTGATTATTCTATTTGAAGTTAAAATCAAAATAATATAATCTTAAAAAAGGGATAACATTTTAAATTAAGAGCAAATGGAATGTCATTTATTTTTCCACTGAATAATTCTATTATTTTATCATTCAAAATATCAATATTTAATAGAAAATTATGACCTGTATGATTATTCTATTTGTGTGGATCAAATTTGTATATTTTAAAATAAGAACCGTGCTATTTAGTACGAAGTAATTTGAAGTAGAAGTGCAAGAATGAATATGTGTCACTATTTTAGTGGTGAATTTTAAATTAATTTTAAATTTAACTTTCTTTTTAATAGAATCATGGGGTTGTGGTGATAATGGATGATTGAGATTCATTCTTGTATTTCTTGTTTTTCTATTTTCTTACTCATAAGCATTTTCCTTAAAATAAAGATAATATTAATACAATATTTACATTACAAATTAATTGACTATTTTGTACCATATGTTTTATTGAGTTATTATTTGTAATTTTAAAAATAGTTTAAAATATAATATTACTATTAAATATTTAATTCAATTTTATTCACTTAATTATCTCATTTACGATTTTGATTTTAAATTTTTAAATAATTTTAATCTTTTTTATATTTGCACTCAAAATCTCAAACTGATGTCATGTTATATTTTTATTAGGGTTAAATATACAATACCCACCGCTATTGTAGCGAATTTTGATTTTCTCTTTAATTTTTTTTGTGTAATTTTTTTTAATTCCCTCCATAAATATACAATTTTAACACTAAATTTAGAGGATAAATGAATAAAATTACAGGGGGATAACTTGTGCACTTATAAGGCAAAAAAATGTAGAACTTTCACATTTAAAGTGGGGATACAATTTTTTTTAGGAGGTAAACCGAGTCTCGCCTATATTGTAGGGGTAAATTTGTATTAACCCTTTTTATTAATATCTCATATCAATAATATATGCACCACATTATTAAAAATTGGACATGTTGAATGAAAATGTGAGAGAGGGAAAATTAATTAACTTTAAAATAAGAATATTAAATATTTATATAAAATTAAGAACCTAAAAGTATATTAAACAGTGTTTTAAAAACTAGATCGAATTGGCCAGGGAACTGGTTAGACTGAATATCGGAGGGGTCATTAGTTTTGTTTGATTGTTGGATCAGATAAGTTGTTGAACTAGTGTGAACTAGTCAAAATCGAAGAACCAACGATTTTAGAAAATCGGCGGAATAATTGCTTGTTTTTTTCCTTAGAGAAAACGAAAAACGTTACAAATACCAACATTTTTGGATTATCCACCCAATCACTCCACACAGATCCTAGCTAACCCTCCACAACCAACTACCTTGTTCTTAACTTCAATGTAATTTGTGTTAATATAAACCTAATTCTTCTCAAGCCTTTTTCCTATCAGTAGCAGTTGTTGTTATGGTTCTATGTTGAATCTTGTTCACCAAAACTATACTTTGATGATAACTTTTGACTTTTTCCTTGATATCATCAACCATGATGTATGGACTAACTAAATCTGAAACATAAATCATCTGGTTTCTCCAATACCAGAGTTGGTGACAAGTAGTGGCCCAAAGAGATTGCCAATTTGCCTCCTTTTCTCCGTGATTTATCTGCAGGTTGAGGGCCAACCAAACCGATAAGTTATATTCAATAAAGAAGTTACTATCAAATATTGACAATAGTTGCATCCATATTGGTTTAGCATGTTTGCAATCCCTCAAAACATGAAGAATATTCTCTTCGTCATTAGTGCAATCATCGTAATAAGGCTCCCTTAGTTTGAGTTAATTGGGATACTTGTTTGTCTTGATTCCATTATGGTGGATCATCCAAATAAAGCCGCAGATTCTCTTAAGTATAGGAATCTTCCAAATGAAACTCCAATGCTCCATATGAACTGGTTTGTCTGTATCTGCAATGAGATAAAAAACATTGGATATTGTAAAATATCCTGACTTAGTTCTTCCACATATGCACTTGTAAGAGTCAATGCTATCCAAAGTAAGAGGTTCTATTGCTTGAGTTCTTTCCACCATATCATGAGGAAGAGTATTTCTCAATAGTGTCCAGTTCCAATTTCCATTGTTAGACATAATAATTGATAGAGAGGCATGATCCCAATTATCAATATGACTAGACATGAAATCAATGAGTATGATTCCTTGATCAACGCAACAATCTGACCCGACTTTGATTTTTGACTATTTCCCACTCCCCCACTTAAATATTTTATCAAGAATACGCCAAACACTCACAATTTGTTTCCAAAGCCTCGAATCACAGGCTTTGGCAGAGACTTCAGACTTCCTGATGTATTTCCTATTCATCACCTCACACCACAAGGAATCTTCTCCATACTTGACCTTCCACCCTAATTTGGCAATGCATGCCTCATTCATTTCTTTGAAATTTCTCAAGCCCAATCCTCCAAGATTTTTAGGTTTAGTAATTTCCTTCCAACTAATGGTATGCATTCTTTCCTCATATTCACTATGATCCCATATAAAATTCCTTTGAATCTTATGGATTTCCTTTAAGAAAATAAAAGGCACTTTATTACTCATCATGGTATAAGTTGGAAGGCCATCCATTACAGTCTTGGCAAGAGTTACTCTTCCAGCATAGGAAAGCTGTTTACCTTTCCAACTAATGAACTTAACCTTTACTCAGTCAATTAGGTATTGATAATGCTTTACTCTAGGGTGAAGACTTATTAAAGGCACCCCTAACTACAAGTCAAGCTCCTTTGTTTCTTTTAATCCAGACACTTGAACAAATTGATTTCAAACGTGCATAAGAGTATTCTTAGAGAACAAAATGCTAGAATTGTCCACATTGACCCTTTGACCCTGAAGCTCCACAGAAATTCCTCAGGACCTTGGTGATACAAGTGATTTGTTTAACATTGGCTTTCCCAAAAAGAATAAGATCATCTACAATTGATCCTCTTATTTTAAATTTACCAGTTTTGGCCTCATTCTTCTACATTTTCACTTAAAATTAACAATATTTTCATTTTTTAAATGATAAGTTACTTGTAAAACGTGACCAATTGTCATACCCCAAAATTTGCCCCCCTCATTTCATCTTCAATGACTCAAGGTTCAAGGGTTTTCTCAAGTCACTCTCTCCTATTCAAAATTAGGGTTTGCACTTTATCAAAAGAGTTTGAATCTCTAAGGCCTCAAATGGATCTCAAGGTGTCTCATATGTCTCAAAGCATCTCCATGTCAAAATTCGAGCTTCAATTCCCAGGATTGCTCACTCAATGGCCCAGATGACCCACAGGCGACTAGTTTGACCTAAAAGTCAACTATAGTCAAAATACAGTCAAACTTCAAGACTTTTGGTCAACATCAAGTATTTGAGGTTATATCCATCATTTGATCAAAGGTTTATCATGATCCATTAATAAAAAAACTCAGAAATGAACAAATTCAAAAGGTTCAAATTAGGGTTTTTATAGGATAAAGTCAACTCAACTTTGACTGGCCATAACTTTTACATGGAGTATCAAAAATTTCCCAACCAAATCCTATTTAGAAGGAAATTGGATTCTCTATAACTTTGTCTCTCACAAGCCAAAGCCAGAAATGCATCATTTTGAAGATATGGTCAAAGAGATTATAGGTCCTCCAAAAGGTCAACAAAAAACACCTTTTGGGTCAAAGCTCATAACTTGAGCATGGAAGCTTCAATTGAGATGAAACCAAAAGGGTCATTTATAGGACACTCTAAGATTTCTAAAATGGTCAAGAACACCTCTATATGTTAAAAATTGAGGGAGTTATGGTTTGCACAAGTTAGGCAATTTTGAGAAAATGCACTTAAAGCAAAGTGGAGAAGTTTGATATTTCGAACTTTTGGGCTTAACTCTTGGATTTCAAAACATGTCTATGGGCTTTATGATGACTCTTAAAATAATTTTTATTTTTATAATATTTACTTTTAATTATTTGAATTTTAATTCATTTAAATATTGATAAATCATATAAAATTGAAATAATTTGTTTTAAATCCAAGATTTGATTTTTCAATTAGTTTAAATGATTCAATACATCAAATATATAATCCAATTTCGTTCATGAGATGATTGAGGGGATTTGATACTAATTTGGCAAGTTTTCAATCAAAATTCAATGGAAAATATATATCAATCTCAATAATTGGAAATACATGATTTCTCTCAAAAGATTATTGACCTAATCTGATGCCCTATATATACATAGGAATGCTGAAGCCCTAGGGGACGGAAAAATAGAGGAGGAGGCATAGGATTCAAGGTTGCAAAATTATATCAAACTAGGGCATGAGTGGGAATCCTTCTCAGTGAGTTTCAATCCATTCCAGTCGTCCCAATTTACTCCTAAGGTGTTAAAAGGCAAGATTGAATCGAGAACCAGGGCTCATGACACTATGAACACGGATCACATGTTCATCATCTTCACTCACGTTTTGATTTTTGTATTCTGCATATTAACACGTTTTAATTCAAACTAACCATATATTTGGACTATTGATATAGTTTAAGGAACTTTTGAATCATTACATTGAAGCTTTAACGTGCAGAAACTGAGTCACCGTTGTTGGTGCTTTAAGGTCCTTCACTTGCGTCTTCATATGTACAGGCGTTTTCGCTGGAAACCAATTGCACCGTTGGACTCGCAACGTCGAACTTAGTAGATCTGGGTGTTTTTGTTTTCTGTTAGGCTCGATTTGCAGGTTCTCGGCCAAAGGTGGCCGCCGGAGACGAAGGTGGAGGCAGCCGCGGGCGGTGGATCAGAAAATGCAGGGATTCATTCAAGCACGCGTGGCTCCATCAGGATCTCCTATTGGTCCGTCAAAGTCGGTATAGTCTCTCTCCATCTATGATTTGTGGGTCAACAAGTCCATATATTTCTCTCAGCATCCTATTGGTTTCTTCAGGGGCGTGTGGGCCCGACTCGTTTAAATTGTCCATTCAGAAAATGTTTAAATATTTATCTATTGGTTTGTGATTATAAAACGACTAACTACTGCAGCAAGGATGGTAACAAAGTAGCGCTGGTAAGTCTAGAGATGGGGGTTCGACCCCCACCAAAGACAAGTTATTTTTATTTACTAACAATCTGCAGATCCTATGCGTGCACCCCACGAAAGGCCACCATACGTCCTCACGCAGCATCCATAGGATCTCCAATAACCCAGATCTAACGTACAGAAGCTGCACCTCCACCATGCATCACCAAGAGGTGTACCACATAAGATTATACCCAGGTTTTTTTATATTTTTTTATTTATTTAGTTATTTAGATTAAATATTAATTTAATTATATTTAATTTAGTTAATTTATTTAATTAGGATTAGGATAGTATGATTAGGATAAGGACTATAATTATTTAGAATTTTCCCGATTATTCAATTTAATTAATTTTAATCGACGTTAATTATAAATCACAAAAACCCTAGATAGGTTATCAAAGTATTAGGGTTTGCCCAATCCCACTACCATTTGGTAAAAAAACATTAATCCTTAATCAATTTTCTCTTCGATCCGATTATATCTAATAGTCGCATTGGTGAGAAATAAAATAATAAAATACATTTTATTTTGCTAAATGGTTTTCACCAAATCTATTGGTTACGATGATTAGCATACTCAATTCGTTATCGTGTAATAATCAAACCTATTGATTATGAGGGATAACGATAAAATTAATAATTAATAATTATTTAAAACACACTCATTTGCTATCCGTGATAATCGAATCTATCGATTAGAATGGTTAGCAATCCTTCATTCAATCCGTTAACTATGGTGATCAAATCTATTGATCTTCGCAACTAACGGTAACATATTAAACCAGGGTTGTACGCCATTTAAAACACTCAAAACTCATCTCTTCAATACTGCGATTTTCAAAACTACGATAAGGTAATTCAAAATACCTTGCAAACTTCGCATTTCAAAACTACGATAAGGTAACTCAAAATACCTTCAAACCACTTCATATCAAATTCTAAGGCGTACAACCCTGCCCCGAACTACGCTGGCTCAGATTCTCCATAAGGAGATACGTAGGCACTTGGCAACAAGGCGAATCCCCTCCCCCAAAATTCTAATTAGGATCAAATTTTGCCATTAACCCTATTATCTTTCTGTCACCTTTCTTTATTCTAGCCATAAAATTATTACCTTAGATGCAAACCTTAGGAAAGGGTTAAGGGTGCCTAACACCTTCCCTTGACCTGATTATAATAATCTTACCCAGATTTTTATACTGCGTAGGGTTTCTTATTCGCCCTGGTAGAATAGGTGGTGACTCTAAAAGCTTAATTTTTAGGGCAGTTTGCTACAGCTGGCGACTCTGCTGGGGATAACTTAAAATGGTGAATTATTATGCTCCTATAGGTTTTGGCAGGGTTTAGGTTTTTGATAAATTATTTAGGTTTTTGGCGAATTTTTTAGGGTTTGGCTAATTTGCCATTTTAGGGTTTATGGTTTTTTATAAATATTTAAATTTTATTTATTTATTTATTTTCCCTTTCATTTATTTACAACAATTTTGTTTATTTACAGCAATTTAATTAAATATTTGTCTATCCGAATATTTGTTATTTTTATTGCATTTTTTGGGTTGTATTTAAATTGTTGTTAAAACATAAGCGTGGGAATTATATTTAAGACCAGAGGGGAATTACACCGCCTACGAGTCTTATTATAATTCCACTCAGAGTGGGTTAACTATCCGGAAAGGTCTGATACGAGGCTTGACCTTGTTGAGGGCTGAACTTGGTATTTAGCCGATCTCTCTGGGAACCTACCCCTAAAACTCGAACCTCATGGATAAATGAGTTGTTCTAAAATCTAAAGAGACAAAAAGTCTCGGAGGCTACGAACGACCCCATGAGACCTTCTAGAACATACCAATGGGAAGGGTAGGCACCCTAAGCCGTTACGTCGAACCTATGAACCTAAGGCTTATGTGCTTATTATATGTGTGCAATTTATATACTGTGAATGTCTTGCGTTTTAATTTTTGCAAGTATTCCTACGCGTTCCCTGGCCTGCAGGGACTCTATTTCCAAGACCATGTCCTTCCCACGAAGGACACCTCCATTTATGCACGTCAATTGGCCTCTCGATGGCCATGAGACACCTTGAACAGTCACCCCGCCCCTGCATCTACGCGTTCCCTAGCCTGTAGGGATTTCCTTTTTATTTCTTTGTATTTTTACAACTACGTGTCCTTCCCACGAAGGACATCTTCGTTTACGCACATCGATTGGCCTCTTGATGACCATGAGACCTAGTGACTGTCTCGAACAGTCACCTTGTGCCTGCATCTACGCACTCCCTAGCCGGTAGGGATTCTACTTCCAAGGTCACATTCTTCGTACGAGGGGAAACTTATCTAGCATACATCGATTGGCCTCTCGATGGCCATGAGGTCTAGTGACTGTCTTGAACGGTCACCCAGTGTTTATTCCCACGCACCCTCTAACTTGTAGGGTTTGGATTTCCATTTATGCATCTTCAATCCCTAGCCTGTAGGGATTTCACTTCGTCTGATATCGTCCTTAGATAGGTTGTGTTCCGCATAGAGAACCTTCCCACGAGGGACAACTTCATTGGTACAAGTCGAACGGCCTCTCGATGGCCATGAGATTTGGTGACTGTCTTGAACGATCACCAGCTACTACCTTCTGTCTACTCCCAAATCTAAGGGATTTCCATTGGTGTGTCATAATAGCTATCTTGCAAGGATTTCACTAGGGTCTAATGTCACCTCTAAGGCTATCCCTAGGATTATATGTCACACGTCTGCATTGCATATAAGGAGTCATAGCGTACGCAAAAAAAGAGAGTCTTCTGCATACGCATGCATTTACATTTTCATGCATTCATACATTTACATTTGCATCTTCACCCGCATCCACACTTACCGTGCAAGCCGATTTCCCGATACTCACGAAGAAGACCAAAGAGGATCATAAACTATGGAGAAAGGAGGATAAATTATTGTGAATGATCCTGGCCTTACAAAGAAAAAAAAGGACGCCTTTCGCCATGCCAGCTACATGTCCATGCCTTTTCGTAACAGGTTTGTAAATACAACAAAGGTTATCACCGAGCAAGGATTATTTCAACAAAGAAGTTCTCTCATAGATACACTCAAGAGGTATCTAGTCATTAAGGGGTTCATCTTAGAACATATCAAACTTACAAGGACGCTTTAAGATAACCTGGGGGGCAAGGATTAGTCCAACTGGGGCAATACCCTGAACGAAGATGCATATTTACGATGGAGGGAAGGCGACATATGTTAACTCCCCACCAAGAGGCAAAAGGGTCATAGGCTTTCTTTATCAATCTACAAACTCTGAAGGTTGCAAACGGTGTGATACTATCCTTAGGAAAAGCAAAAGAGGTTCAGTCAAAGGAAACTCATGAAGTTCCGAAAAAACGAAAACCTGTCGCTAACAATCTATTCCCGATCGGTTTGATGTGCCCAAGGAGAATTCGAGATTACCCTTTACTTCTACAAGTCTAGGAACTAAGGAGTAAAACAAGGTCAACGGATTTACAAAGGATATTGTCCCTAGGATCAATAGGTTTTGTCATGCTCAGAATTTCAACCCCTACGATCGCTAAGTGTTACTCAGGATAAAAGTTGTACCTTCGGATTAGCAATTCTAATGGGATGACAATGCAGGTTTTGGAGTCAATTCATTCGCTTCATTCGCTCACTACTACGACTTTCCACTCGCACACTACTATTCTATTTTCAAATTCAAACTCAGGGTTATTAACAAACATAAAGGAGAATGACGAATACAAATAACTAAATCTCGCTAAACGTATGCTTTCAAGGTAAGACCGAGCCGATGATGTACATGCATTGTTTCAATTCCTAAACAGTGGAGATATAAGGATGTTAATCCCTCGTCACCCCCTCGAGCCAAGAGTTGGAGTTTGTTTCTACTTTTCAAAAAAACCTTGATTTCAACCAGGGGCAGGGTAAATTTCAATTAATTCAATGGTGTATTTTGGTTGTCAAGAGAATCAGTCAATCCAAGCAAGGATTCAAGCAAAGGGTCAAGCAAAGGTTGGAGCAAAGGTTCAAGCAAAGGATCAGGCAAAGCAAAGGTTCAAGCATGTCTTCTTCCTCGTGTTCATCCAAGATTGAGGAAGCAATGGAGATAACATTCACAACATCTTCTTCCTCAATACATCATTCGAGATCGAGGACGTATCAAAGTCAAAGCTTACAAATCAAAGTCAACATGACAGTCACAACATTCAATATCCAAGGATCAATATTTCCAAAGGAGTATTCAAAAAAAAGGGAGGAAAGCGCCCGCTAAGTCAAAATGGAAAATTCCATGAAAAAAAATGACTTAGGAAAAAATTAGGGCATCCCGATGGATCAAATTCAAAAGAATTGGCTCATGCAAAAATAAGGGATAGAAAAAAAACAAAGGCGAAATACAAAGGATAATCTTGTGACTGCTAAACCATCGAAGCTTCACATCAATGCTTGGATCTTTACAACATTTTTCATCAGTGCTTGGATCTCTACTAAGGCTTCTGCTCAATATCAAAAACTGAAGCGATTCTCTTGCAAACAAAGCATATTCATTGGATTAGGATAATTTTTAGGATTTGGAGAACATCAAGGAGAAAGGGGTGGGTTAAATAAATTTTGAGCCTTATATCTGTTGTTTCTTAAACCTTGAACCAGGCCAAGTTACAACATTTAAAAGTCCTAATTGAGGCAAGGTTAACTACGAAAGCATATTAAGCAGGATTTTGTTATACTGACTCCTAGGTTTGTTAAAACTATTTCTAACCACTATGCTTCTTCAAGCATTCACTTCTAATCATCCAGTCCTAATTCATAACGGGATTCGATTTCAAAACTTGCATACGCATCGCATTAGAGTTACTTCTCAAAGGGTACAACGTCATCTACGAATATACACTTAGCATCAAGGAGATCTCGAAATTGGTTAATCAAAGGCGATCATTTCTAATAAAGACTCTTGAATGGGGGAACCACATCCAGAGGGTTCTCCTAAACAGGGGCAAAATTTCAAGGATTACAGGGGCATACGATCAAACATCCTATTTACTAGGGGCATTCTTCCTAAGGTCCAATCGACCTGGGTCACATCTCGAAGCAATAACAAATAGGGGCATGTCAAACATGGGAAGAATTCATATTCAAAAGGATAGAACTCTATGGATAGCCCTCCATATCCTGAAGATCAAGGGCATACCCTTCAATCTAAACGTCGAAGCATATGACAAGGTTATTTCTCGGGGCACTTCCTTCATGGCTTGGAGATCATAGGCATATTTTTCCACTAAACATGGGGGCATTGGATATCAAATCCATAAGGTAAACAATTCAAAAGGTTAAAGGTGTGGAGAACTTCAAAAGGTTAAAGGTGTGGAGAACCTCGAAAGGTTAAAGGTGTGGAGAATCTCCAAAGGTTAAAGGTGTGGAGAACCTCGAAAAGGTTAAAGGTGCGAATTGCAAAAGGTGAAAAACATGGAGGATTTCGAAAATTCAAAGGCGTGAAGTAATTCAAAGGGTCAAACCGGGGCAAGACGCACAACAAAAGGAAAAGGCGTTCTCACACTTTACAACATCCGACAAATCTTTCTCCTAACTACGATCTTCAAGTTCAAAAGCAGGTATTGGGAAGTCGCGCTAGCATTCAACAACCTTACAACATTAGCGAGCTGTATATGCTTTGGTTATCAACGAACTATCATTGGAGCATCATGCATTGCATACATTGGTTGATACATTACACCACACCTTTTTTAGGTACTCTTCTTTAAGACAAATCTTACGATCCTTTCTAGGAACCTTTTCAGGTAGTCTTCTTTAAAACGAATTGTCATCCTTTCCAGGAACCTCTCCAGGTAGTCTTCTTTAAGATATTCTTTTTCTAAGAACCTTTCTAGGTAGTCTTTTCTAAGACATTCATCGTCCTTTCCAAGAACCTTTTTAGGTAGTCTTTTTAAGACATGTTTCATCCTTCCCAGGTAGTCTTCTTTAAGACAAATCTTACAATCCTTTCTAGGAACCTTTCCAGGTAGTCTTCTTTAAGACATTCTTTTTCTAAGAACCTTTCTAGGTAGTCTTTTCTAAGACATTCATCGTCCTTTCCAAGAACCTTTTTAGGTAGTCTTTTTAAGACATCTTTCAGCCTTTCCAGGTAGTCTTCGTTAAGACAAATTTCATCATTTCTAAAAACCTTTTTAGGTAGTCTTCTTTAAGACAAATTTTCATATCCATTCCAGAAACCTTTTCAGGTAGTCTTATAGAAGACATTATTTCGTTCCACTCGTTACGTCAATCAACATATACACAAGCATAAGCATTATCCACATACATAAACATTACCAAGCCGGCATAAGCATAGCCGTGGTATAGGGGCAAATATGGTTTAAATAGGTTCAATGGGCTTAAGGAAAAACTTGGGGTTGCATCAGCATTAGCACATATACATATGCATCATCATAAGCATTCAAGTCAACATCATAAGACATCTACATGGTACAAATAACATATACAATAACAGGTCTCTGGCTCCTATATTTCTAAATTATGCGGATATGTCAACGAAACTTATGCAGGTAAGTTTGCTAGAACTATAGCAAATGATTCCTCTTATGCAGGTATGCTTGTCAGAACCATGGCAGGTAATTCCTTTGATACAGGTATGCTTGTCAGGACCATGGCAAGTAATTCCTTTGATGCATGTAAGTTTGCTAGAACTATAGCAAATGATTCCTCTTATGCAGGTAAACTTGTCTGAACCAGGGCAAGTGACTCCTATTGGTGCAGGTAAGCTTGTCCGAACCAGGGCAAGTGACTCCTATTGGTGCAGGTAAGCTTGTCCGAACCAGGGCAAGTGACTCCTATTGGTGGGCAAGTGACTCCTATTGGTGCAGGTAAGCTTGTCAGAGCCATGACAGGTAAATTCCTATTGGTGCAGGTAAACTTGTCCGAACCAGGGCAAGTGACTCCTATTGGTGCAGGTAAACTTGTCTGAACCAGGGCAAGTGACTCCTATTGGTGCAGGTAAGTTTGCTAGAACCATAGCAAATAATTCCTATTGGTGCAGGTAAACTTGTCCGAACTAGGGCAAGTGACTCCTATTGGTGCAGGTAAACTTGTACGAACCAGGGCAAGTGACTCCTATTGGTGCAGGTAAACTTGTTCGAACCAGGGCAAGTGATTTCTATTGGTGCAGGTGAGCTTGCTAAAACTATAGCAAGTGATCCTTTTGGGGTTACAAAAAAAAACTATGATAGTAAGTGGGTTATACCAACTGCGAAGACTTACTAGAACTATAGTAAGTGGGTTACCTACAAACTGTAAAACCTGGCTAACACTATAGCAAGTTAATTATCTTTTACACAACAAACGGAGAACCCTCACTATGGCTAGCTACGTTTATTCATCACGTTAGTCCCTCGGCAGTGATCTTCTTCAAGACTACAAAGGATTTTACAAAGGGTTTCATGACAGGGTTTTTCAAAGGGTTTCTCAATTGGGGTTATTCATCACGTTAGTCCCTCGGCAGTGATCTTCTCCAAAACTTCATCAATAACAAACAAGGGTTTTATTTTTTCTTTTCCAAAGTTACTAACATACTTCAACTAACATAACTAATAGTCATGCATCATTCAATTACATATCTCATTCATACATAATGCATATACATACATTGCTCTCATTTATTTTGAGAAGCTCACTGCATCATACATTACATGCATCATAACATTGCATAAAATCAAGGTTGCCTTTTCAGGCCATGCTACAATCCAAACACGTGGTCCCTTCCAAAAGCATCTGCTTCACATTCTAAAAAAAGGAGGGGTATTTACCTTGGATGGCATCTTTAAGCCCATCTACCGCAGAACTTCTTCCAACAAACGCAAATTTTAGGGCACTTCAGTGTTCAATCATCTTCTACCTTTAGACCACGATAGGAAGACGTGCCTATCTGACTCTTCAGGTTTAAGAAGATTGAACAGGGGCAGCTGTCATACCCCAAAATTTCCCCCCTCATTTCATCTTCAATGACTCAAGGTTCAAGGGTTTTCTCAAGTCACTCTCTCCTATTCAAAATTAGGGTTTGCACTTTATCAAAAGAGTTTGAATCTCTAAGGCCTCAAATGGATCTCAAGGTGTCTCATATGTCTCAAAGCATCTCCATGTCAAAATTCGAGCTTCAATTCCCAGGATTGCTCACTCAATGGCCCATATGACCCACAAGCGACTAGTTTGACCTAAAAGTCAACTATAGTCAAAATACAGTCAAACTTCAAGACTTTTGGTCAACATCAAGTATTTGAGGTTATATCCATCATTTGATCAAAGGTTGATCATGATCCATTAATAAAAAACTCAGAAATGAACAAATTCAAAAGGTTCAAATTAGGGTTTTTATAGGAAAAAGTCAACTCAACTTTGACTGGCCATATCTTTTACATGGAGTATAAAAAATTTCCCAACCAAATCCTATTTTGAAGGAAATTGGGTTCTCTATAACTTTGTCTCTCACAAGGCAAGGCCAGAAATGCATCATTTTGAAGATATGGTCAAAGAGATTATAGGTCCTCCAAAAGGTCAACAAAAAACACCTTTTGGGTCAAAGCTCATAACTTGAGCATGGAAGCTTCAATTGAGATGAAACCAAAAGGGTCATTTAGAGGACACTCTAAGCTTTCTAAAATGGTCAAGAACACCTCCATATGTTAAAAATTGAGGGATTTATGGTTTGTACAAGTTAGGCAATTTTGAGAAAATGCACTTAAAGCAAAGTGGAGAAGTTTGATATTTCGAACTTTTGGGCTTAACTCTTGGATTTCAAAACATGTCCATGGGCTTTATGATGACTCTTAAAATAATTATTTTATTTTTATAATATTTATTTTTATTTATTTGAATTTTAATTCATTTAAATATTGATAAATCATATAAAATTGAAATAATTTGTTTTAAATCCAAGATTTGATTTTTCAATTAGTTTAAATGATTCAATACATCAAATATATAATCCAATTTCGTTCATGAGATGATTGAAGGGATTTGATACTAATTTGGCAAGTTTTCAATCAAAATTCAATGGAAAATATATATCAATCTCAATAATTGGAAATACATGATTTCTCTCAAAAGATTATTGATCTAATCTGATGCCCTATATATACATAGGAATGCTGAAGCCCTAGGGGACGGAAAAATAGAGGAGGAGGCATAGGATTCAAGGTTGCAAAATTACATCAAACTACGGCATGCGTGGGAATCCTTCTCAGTGAGTTTCAATCCATTCCAGTCATCCCAATTTACTCCTAAGGTGTTAAAAGGCAAGATTGAATCGAGAACCAGGGCTCATGACACTATGAACACGGATCACATGTTCATCATCTTCACTTACGTTTTGATTTTTGTATTCTGCATATTAACACGTTTTAATTCAAACTAACCATATATTTGGACTCTTGATATAGTTTAAGGAAGTTTTGAATCATTACATTGAAGCTTTAACGTGCAGAAAGTGAGTCACCATTGTTAGTGCTTTAAGGTCCTTCACTTGTGTCTTCATATGTACAGGCGTTTTCGCTGGAAACCAATTGCACCGTTGGACTCGCAGCGTCGAACTTAGTATATCTGGGTGTTTTTGTTTTCTGTTAGGCTCGATTTGCAGGTTCTCGGCCAAAGGTGGCCGCCGGAGACGAAGGCGGAGGCAGCCGCGGGCGATGGATCATAAAATGCAGGGATTCATTCAGGCACGCGTGGCTCCATCAGGATCTCCTATTGGTCCGTCAAAGTCGGTATAGTCTCTCTCCATCTATGATTTGTGGGTCAACAAGTCCATATATTTCTCTCAGCATCCTATTGGTTTCTTCAGGGGCGTGTGGGCCCAGCTCGTTTAAATTGTCCATTCAAAAAATGTTTAAATATTTTTCTATTGGTTTGTGATTATAAAACGACTAACTACTGCAGCAAGGATGGTGACAAAGTAGCGCTGGTAAGTCTAGAGATGGGGGTTCGACCCCCACCAAAGACAAGTTATTTTTATTTACTAACAATCTGCAGATCCTATGCGTGCACCCCACGAAAGGCCACCATACGTCCTCACGCAGCAGCCATAGGATCTCCAATAACCCAGATCTAACATACAAAAGCTGCACCTCCACCATGCATCACCAAGAGGTGTACCACATAAGATTATACCCAGGTTTTTTTATATTTTTTATTTATTTAGTTATTTAGATTAAATATTAATTTAATTATATTTAATTTAGTTAATTTATTTAATTAGGATTAGGATAGTATGATTAGGAGAAGGACTATAATTATTTAGAATTTTCCCGATTATTCAATTTAATTAATTTTAATCGACGTTAATTATAAATCACAAAAACCCTAGATAGGTTATCAAAGTATTAGGGTTTGCCCAATCCCACTACCATTTGGTAAAAAAACATTAATCCTTAATCAATTTTCTCTTCGATCCGATTATATCTAATAGTCGCATTGGTGAGAAATAAAATAATAAAATACATTTTATTTTGCTAAATGGTTTTAACCAAATCTATTGGTTACGATGATTAGTATACTCAATTCGTTATCGTGTAATAATCAAACCTATTGATTATGAGGGATAACGATAAAATTAATAATTAATAATTATTTAAAACACACTCATTTGCTATCCGTGATAATCGAATCTATCGATTAGAATGGTTAGCAATCCTTCATTCAATCCGTTAACTATGGTGATCAAACCTATTGATCATCGCAACTAACGGTAACATATTAAACCAGGGTTGTACGCCTTTTAAAACACTCAAAACTCATCTCTTCAATACTGCAATTTTCAAAACTACGATAAGGTAATTCAAAATACCTTGCGAACTTCGCGTTTCAAAACTACGATAAGGTAACTCAAAATACCTTCAAACCACTTCATATCAAATTCTAAGGCGTACAACCCTGCCCCGAACTACGTTGACTCTGATTCTCCCTAAGGAGATACGTAGGCACTTGGCAACAAGGCGAGTCCCCTTCCCCAAAATTCTAAGTAGGTTCAAATTTTGCCATTAACCCTATTATCTTTCTGTCACCTTTCTTTATTCTAGCCATAAAATTATTACCTTAGATGCAAACCTTAGGTAAGGGTTAAGGGTGCCTAACACCTTCCCTTGACCTGATTATAATAATCTTACCCAGATCTTTACACTGCGTAGGGTTTCCTATTCGCCCTGGTAGAATAGGTGGCGACTCTAAAAGCTTAATTTTTAGGGCAGGTTGCTACACCAATCATCATATATGAATCTACTGTAAAATTTTATAGATAAAAACATAAGTTAAAAAATGAACAAGTCGATTTTCTATAAAAAAGTGTGAGAGGTGAACCAAAACTATTTGAATTTTAAGTAGTTGACTATTTCGTAAATAAGGTAAAATCTGAGAAGCAAAATTGTAATTTAGCCGAATATATAATATGAAGACTTAATAAACAAAGTTATTGTGGCTCAATTAACAAGCCTATTTGTCCTTTCCACCCTAAAGTCATAAGTTTGAACAACTTAAAAAAACAAAATTTTGTTTTTTTTAGTTTTAATAATTATTTAATTTAAAATAATTGAAAATTACAACAAAAAAAAAAACTACGTCACATTTAAAACAATTATAAAATAAATGTCATGTGGTAGACCAAATCACTAAAATGAATTATTGGATTTATGAGAGCACCCACATTCATGCCACCCAATTTGATAGTATAAATGGACCCCACTCAATATAATATATTATTTTATATTTTTCAATTAGTTAAACCACCAAACTATATTTTTCAAATATCCATACCACCCATGTAAAATTTAAAATTGGGTCCCATTGATACCAAAATATACTTCAATTCAATTTATGATTGATTAAAAGGGAAAATATTTGCCAAAACTTGTCAAAGCCACGGTGCCACAAAAGGCAACAGTGGTTTATTGATATCATAACCATTACATTTAAATATTATTATTTTCTGACATTGAGTGTCCTTATTTTGTTAAACTACCACCGATATTCATGCTGTGAGTGTTCAATAGTATTAAATCTTTAAATGGTACACATCACACATAAAAAAATAAAAATTATTAAAAAAGAAGCTATGTGTTTATGTCACATCACTAAAATATGTGACTGAGTTTAGTAAAACATCAATAGGGTGATTCAAATTGGAGAGAGCACATCAAGTTAAAAATTATATATATATATATATATATATATATATATATATATATATATATATATATATATATATATATATATATATATATATATATATATATATATATATATAAAAGTCACGTGTTAGTGTCAATCACTAAAATGAGTGATAAATGAATGAATTTAATGAAAAACTTATATTATAGAATCCCCATATGACAAGAAATGTTTTTTTTTTTTACATTTTTTTACTCACCATATATTTAGGGGACAAATTAATAAATATTTAACTATATTTTTAGTTTCCATAAATAAATTATTAATTCAATTTTAGTTCTTCCAATTTTTTTTTTTAAATAATGGTCATCTTAATTGCCATGTGATGTTAGGCATTTTTAATTGTTGTTGAGTCTTTGTGTTTTGAGTTGTAATACTTTATAAGTTAGGAGAATACAATATTTATGTTGTAATTGTAATTCACCACTTTATATACTTTTATAATTGTGCAAACACTTGGGGGAATGTTTAGGTGAAATTGATAGAGGTATTAGCTAAAGGTGGAGTCTAGCTCGAAGTTCACGAGTACTATTAGAAAAATGACATTGAACTGGAAGAGTTCATATGAGACATTCGTGTACCATTGATTACTAAAAGTGAATATTCTTTTATTAGGTCCTCCAAACATAGTTGACTTTGTACCGAACTAAATTAACAATTCATGCGTTATATATTTTATCTCTTATTTCCTCTTTTGTTACTTTTGCATTATCGTGCTCATTGTCTCACCATTTTGCCAAACAACAATTCACATAAAACTATTGATGCATAAAGATAACTACTTGTGTGTACATGAATAAACTAACCTGAATAATATATGATAAGTGCCAAAATGTCGATATTTTGAGTATATATTTGTGGCACTTATCGATTCTATTCTTATGATTTTTGTAATAAAATCCTAACTTTTGTGTAAATATGTGCATACTTGTGTTTTTGATTCATTTTTATACCAATTAATAGTTTTCCATTCATTTTATAGGTATTCATGCATCTTTGGAGCATTGAGTAATAAAGACCAAAGGCTAAGCTTCAAGAATGCAAATTCTACCAATTCATCAAAGAATAAGGCTCAAAATAAGGATGATAAAAATTATCATTTTGGTTTCCATTCATTCATTATTGGATAGAGCATTGAATAAGCTTTCCAACGCTTCGAACCGGGCGCAATTCGGAGTTACGGTTCTCAACTTATGGCGAAAACAAGATTTCACTTTTGCTGTCAGTCCGCTGAGCGGAGGGGGTCCGCTGAGCGGAGCTCCAGCGGAGAAAATCAGAGTCTGGATGCAATTTTGAGTCCGCTGAGCGGAGGGGGTCCGCTAAGCGGACCTACTAAGACAGCAGCTCGTTAAAAGGGGCCAAAATCACATTTTTAGGTTATGGTTTGGGTATTTTTGAGTCCCAACACCATCAACTTCATTCTTAGAGTAGAATTGGCTTAGAAAACAACTTCGCAGGTTGCATAAGGATGATCGGGGGTGGATTGAGCGTCGAACGGAACTGACAAACCGGGAGATTTTCGGTTCATTTCTCTTCTTCTTTGTTTATTTCTCTTTGGTTGGGTTTTGTTTGTATATTTACTTGAATCTTATGTATATTTACCGATTATAATGTTATATTAAACTTGCTTTACGAATCTGTGTTGATGTTATCCTGGATTCTTGCTCTATGCTGGGGATTTGGGGTGCTTTAGAGATAAACTTCTTGAATCCTTATCTAGGATGATAATCTGTTGGTTCTGAACTCTAGAGATAGATTTAGAGCTAGAATTCACTGTGGGTATCCGTACTTAATGCTTTCGTGTTTGAGTGGCGCGCGAGAGATCGCCGACACCAGAATACGGATGTTCTCGCGACTTCGCGTTAGAGATAACCTTAGTTGTGAGATGATCTCGTTTGTGCTCCAGAGATGGACGCTTACGTGAGAGATACGTGATGACATAGATGAGTATTGTAGGTTGAGTATAACGGGTTGGTAAGTGTATGTTTGTGAAGAGTGAATATATTTACATTCCTGATAAGTTATTTCTCTTCTAAGAATGTGTTTATTCTTTTCCTGTCTACATCTTTGTTTACTTTTTGCTCATTCAATCCCGAGCTCGAAACCATATAAACTTTTGAATGGCATCTCTCCATCTCTGTGGACAATAATTCTCGGATCAATATTTCCAAATCTTTTTTGTTGCTTGCCCTATACTGCATTCAACAATATACCACAATGAATAAGAGCAACTACTTGCTAGTGCACATGAAACACCCAATACTTTTTTACGAAGGTCGGTATGGTGAGATGTCCTTTGCTCATTTTGGTTGTGATGATGATGTAAAATATTGATATAGAAAGACCAAATATGAATTTCTTCACCTTTAAGAAATATCTTCAATACTGTACCAGCCATTCACATTATTGTTCCTATCACTTTCGTCTTTCCTTCCACAACCTTCAAATTGAATTTATCCATTCTATAAAAATCAAAAGTAAATATAAGTTAATATATTTTACTTAAAAATTTGTCTTGCAAGACATATTTATGTGTACATGGGTTGGGTAAACCCAATAAACTTGATAAAATCCACCCAAACCGACCAAAAAAAAAGTTGGGTCAGGTTATTGGACCAACATAATTTTTTTTTAAAATGAAAAGCCAATCAAAATAATTGAGTTATGGGTAAACCTACACCCAACCCACAAAACTCATGGGATATTGTATGACTATTTTTTTTGTTTTTCTTTGAAATTCTGGTATTCAGGTCTCATATGTCTTAAGAGATGTTGAGACATTGATCTATGAACAACATGTAATGGCAGGATAAGCATTATTTAAAACAATACTGGAAAGTAATTGAACATGCAGAATTGTTAACCTAGTTCAATGTATAACAACTACTCTGGGGCTACCAAGCCAGAAAAGAAATCCACTATTACTAGTATCAATTTGAAGCTAAACAACCTCCGGTTTACAACTTCTCACTTAATCCCTACCCAATGCAACTTCTACCTAGAAACCTCTTAGATATGAGAAACCCATGTCACTTCCAATCACCGTAGTGATGTCTCACAATAACAATCCCAATTACTGATATTGACGACACTTTACCTCAATCTTCAATTACAAGTGATACTAGATTAAGAACCTCTTAATAGAAAAGAATACTTGATCTTGCTTAAAAGCTTCAATCAAGAACAATAGCTTGAGAACCAAGCAACAAACACTTAGATAAATGTATCAACGATACCTAAGTGACATTCAAACATTCAATGCTTAAAAGCTTATGAATGAATGATATAACTTACAACTTAAAAAAAAGGCTCTTCTATCCAGAATGATATTAGAGAGGCTCACAATTAACACAGAAACCCAAAATTATTCCACCGTAAGTTCTACACTTCAATTAGGTTTATTGTCTCCTATTTAAAGCACACATCTGGTCTGGATTTAGGCGTCAATAAGCAGCAAGGAGACTGCTAAAAATTTGCAAAAAGCTTCTCCTTGAAAATAAGTCTTCAATCATTTGTTTCCTAAATAATATCCTTATTTATAAACTATTAATACATCTTAAAAAACAGATAAAATGTGTTATCCTTAAATTAAGCGCCATAATGGATTGTATAATATTTCCAGAATATTTTACATATATAACAATCAAAACAGATTCCAAAGGCCTAGCTTAACACACAGTCACGATGTCGGATGATTCTGCATAAGACATCTTTCTCGACATGTTTCTTTAGTTGCAGTTGATAGAACATTTTGTTCAATATAAATTTGTTGCAAGTTGAAACATTCTATTTAACATGTTGTTGTCTAATTTGTTTTACTAAAATTACTGCCAATCATACAATCAGAAAATTAACAATCTCCCCCTTTGGCAAATTTTGGTTAAAACGAATTTACATATTACAATTCAAATTTCAACAACAGATACAAGTTACCATAAAAATCAAAAGTCCAACAATGCTCCAACAGTCCTCATGCACTCCTCAATTAAAACTCTTAACTTGAGACTTTAGCAGCAGACTTAAATCCTAGAGAGTTAGTCTTCAGCTCAATCATATGAAGGTTTTCAAGACTTCATGTTGGACATCTTTTCACTGCAGACCAAACATCTCCATTCAAACCAGCACCACAGTCCAACAACCTTAGGAAAGGATTAGAAAGTCCTGAAGTCATTTGGTGTATATGAGGAAGAAGATACCAGACACTCTCCCTCAACCTAGGAACCAATATTTGCCACTGATGAATAATTCCTCCAGCTATCATTGATGGATAATTCTTCCATATGGCACAAGAGACCCCTTAATCAGCAACAAAACACCAACCTAAATTCTTTAGAGGAAAACTCAGGGGTGTAGACTCCAATTCTAGTTACTCAGAACACAGGACACAACTGTGTTCATAACTCAGATTACAACACACAAAGCCAACAAGACACATGACCGAACATCCTATTTGACATCTTTGTAAACCCAGAAAAACCAGTTGTAGGAAGAACATATCCCCAACACAGACATCTGAATGCAACCCCTTCTCCCCCTTTATAGCCAAAAATTGACAAAGACATCCATCACAAGCCCATACCCATACGCTAATCACCCAAACTTGGACAAAACGCTTCTCGATCAGCAGCTATTTAGGAAATAACGCTTCTCGACTGCGACAATGGTATTGGTCAATGCATACGTTATTTGAGGAAGATAACAACACCACAAATAAATGTGCACCGAATGTAAAGTAAATTAGAATGTAAAATAAACTATAAATTAGAATGTAAAGATGGTGTTTTTACACGTACATTCTCAATAACTCTTTTCTCTCAATTCAATAGATACTTTGAGTATTTGTGAGATTCTGTACAACGAATGAACACCCGGAAATCCTAACACTAAGACCCCTATATATACTAAATTGAAAATAATTGCTAATCAACAATCTTTTTCCCAGAGAATGACACGTTTCGCTCGACATGTCTTCCTTTATCGTAAGATTACACGTGTCTCTTGTTCGAAATTGGAAAAGGATGAAAAATAGTTATATCTCATTCAAATTCAAAAACTCTTCGTCGAACGCAATTTACTGTTCGTCGAATTGTTACTTAAACTTAGAAAATATTTCTAAGTCCCATCTAACATCTCCCTTTCATACAAGGACGAATTTGATTGGAACTTTCCCACAAGCTTTTCTGTCAAAAACTCAGAACATCTTCAAACATACTTCCTTTTTTACTTATCACATTGAATCAAACTTGGCGTCGAAAACTTCCAGCTAACAACTTTTTTACTACTTTTTGTACTCTTACTATTGTTTGATTATGCTTTTTTTCTACTTTCTAGTAGGGGTGGACACATACCCTGGACCAATATGAAACCGAGCTATCAGAGTACATAAATGGTCATTCGGGCGGGTGATATCGGGTTGTCAGGTCATCCGTCAAAGTTTCTTAGTTTCAAATGGGTTATTATGGTCGGATTCATATTTCTAAAAACAATCTATTATAAGTCGAACATGTCCAGATATTTGCTTGTGTGTAATTCTTAGATTGTAATCTAAGTGTCTCGGGACACAAAACCTTTTAAAACTTTGTATTCCTTATAATAAATAACCACCATTTTTTAATATTAAAAGTATTAATAACAATTCAACAAAAATAATAGTGAAAACAACGTTGGAAAAATTAAAAGGTGAGCACTTCAGTACCCTTTAAGTTTGGTTGAGTATTTAACAATCATTATTCATTGATTGCTATGTCATTTTATATAAAAATTTGTTTTAATTTAAAATAAACATTTAAGTGAATTTTGTCTAAAGGCACCAGTACCAAATTAAACATCATGGGCACGTTAAAATTTTCCATTTTCATACTGAAACAATCATAATAAAAAATCATAACGAAAACACTAAATAGCCTTTTTAGTCCCTTAACTATATCCCTGAATTCATTTTAGTCCCTTATCTTTTAAAAGGGCTAATTTGATTCCTTATTTTTTTAAACAATGTCACATTTGTCCTTCATGTTAACTCAGTTAGTCAAAGTCAAATACATTTTCCACTTCATGTACACTCGACAATCATATACCTCCATTTAATCTGGTTCTTTTAATAGATGTGTGTCATGTGGTAAGTGATGATTTCAATGGTTTAGATTTAGAAAGATTCTCATCCAACCCCATAGGTCTCTTATACACCACTCAAAATTCTAATTTTCCCCTACTTCCGTAGCTGCACATCCGGAAGCACCCCATATTTTGAAAAAATTTGATTATTTCCGTAGATGCATCTACGAAAGCGTATAAAACAAAAGAAAACACAGTTAATTTCACCTTATTTTTCAGTTTAGCAATACTTCCGTAGACGCATCTATGAAATGTGGTGAAAATAGAGTGTTCCGTAGGTGCATCTATGGAACAGTCTGCTATTTTTTGAATTCATGTCATTTTCATTCAGAAACTCCATTTTTAAAGACATACATTTTCAGATTCAGTAATGCATTTTAAAGATAACAGTAGATAGACCAATAAAAATACAATATATAAATAATGTCGGTCAAAGTGTCGAGTACATCATCAAATACATACAAAAATGAAATATAAATACATCATCAAATATAACTACTGAGTATGCTGGGTATCATCCTACGTACCATCCTGCGCATCTCCTCTACCTCCGCCTCCGCGTCCACCAAGGGCTTTGTTGGCTCTACCCCTAGTGTCAAGTGTCCCACGGGTCCAGATCATATCATCCAGCACACGCCTATAAGCAGTCTCCTCAAGGAATAAACCCTCTGCAATGGCTCCGAGGCCCTTGTCAGCTATCTAACGACACAAAGGAAGAAGATCCTAAGTGTGGTCCAACTAAGCCTGATGCGCACGGAGAATCTCCTCGTGGGCTGGCCTGGGTGAACCTCCCTCTACAGTTGGAAGCATGTATGGGTGTGAGACTTTGTAGTACTAGGAGATGTACCCCTCAGCACAGCTCCAGTCGTGCTCTACTAGTGTCGCTTGTGCCTCCTCAGGGACCATGTAGTATGCAAAGACCTCATCTAACTGCCTG